>NC_092105.1:18370169-18670169 GCF_045679555.1 Salvelinus alpinus | reverse complement strand
CAACCTTACTAATGCTGTTGTGGCTGAATAGAAGCAAGTACCCATAAAAATGTTCCAACATCTAGTGGAAAGCCTAGGGGGGAACAAACTCCATATTAATGTCAATGATTTTGGATTGAGATGTTTGACGAGCAGGTGTCCACATACTTTTGGTCATGTCTTGTAGCATGATGACGAAAAGGGCAGTTCTCCTTTAAAACAAACAGTAGTTCAAATCTTCTCTATGCATCAGTACGGATAACTAACATGGAGTACAGTGGCATATCCCGTCGCTGCATTGAGGTAGGTTTTCCAACCCATATCTCGCTCTGGCACCACAGTGTCTTAATGTAACCATGACTGCCATCTGACCCTAGTGTAGCTCAGTGTAAACAAGCGTAATGGTAGGGTCGGTATCTTACATTTACATTTACGTCATTTAGCAGACGCTCTTATCCAGAGCGACTTACAAGTTGGTGCATTCACCTTATGATGTCCAGTGGAACAACCACTTTACAATAGTGCATCTAACTCTAAGGGGGGGGGGGGGGGGTTAGAAGGATTACTTTATCCTATCCTAGGTATTCCTTAAAGAGGTGGGGTTTCAGGTGTCTCCGGAAGGTGGTGATTGATTCCGCTGACCTGGCGTCGTGGGGGATCTTCTGGCAACCCCCAGCCCAATGCCTAACACCAGATCTTGAATGATATATATAGCCTAACCTTTCATGAATGTAGCAATATAAAATGTAATGTTACTGTCCCTGAGCATCATAACGTTTTAGTACTATATAAAATCATGTGCTATAACCTCATCCACATTGCCAACTACAACATGATATGGGTTTTGGGGAATGAATGAATTAGCCATGATTTCAAGGCAATTTTATTGACTCTGCACAATATGATCTAGTCAAAACGTAGTAGGCATCGACTTGTCTGACATTGTGATTCTTGTTCAGTAGTTTATTTAAACTGGTAAACCAGATCACTAATCTAACACTCAGTCATGAAAGGAGCTGTGCAGGCCAAACAACCCTTAGGTGGTGTAGTCACATGCTCTCCACAAGTCAACACTGGAAATCAACAACAGAGCTGACCATTGTAAAGAGCCTACGGGGCTCCCAAGTGGCACAGCGCTCTAAGACACTGCATCTCAGTGGTAGAGAGGAGTCACTACAGACCCTAGTTCGATTCCAGGCTGTATCACAACCGGCCGTGATTGGGAGTCCCATAGGGCGGCAAACAATTGGCCCAGCGTCGTACGTGTTTGGCTGGGATAGCAGTCATTGTAAATAAGAATGTGTTCTTAACTGACTTGCCTAATTATATTAAATAATGTCAGGCTACACTGATTTTTAAACGTGTAGAGGTTCTTTAAAACAGGCGGTGGAGATCAAACATTGAGGAAACTAAAGTCTAAGACTTACTAAACGTAAAAAAAGTCAATATTGAACACCTTACCAGCAGTGTCCCAAATGGAGATATTGTAGGGTCCCCATTGTTTGAGGAAAAACGCCCCTCCGACGGTGCTGATGGTGTCTTTAAATTTCTTCTCCGTGTACCTGTGAAGCAGCGAGGTCTTCCCAACGTTCATGTCGCCCAGAATGACAACTTTGACGTCGGGCTTCCTCATCTTGGAAAGTTCGGGCATGGTTCTTGACCCGCGCCGCTTGGCAATCCTCCTCAGCGGTCTAGCAGAGACACACTCAATGCTGTACTTTACTTTCATTTAAAAGCACTAGTTTACAGATAAAGTGCACGTTGTCATTTTGACATCAACCGATAAAACCCACCGAAATCGTCCTGGGTGTTCGATATAATTCAAGCGATTAAACAATCAACATCTCGATATAACAAACAAGTCAAGTTAGACGACCACAGCTCTTCCCTCTCTCTCGTCCACTTGTTGAAAGTGAACTTCAACAATTGTGATGAAACCGGACGTTGATTTAAAAGCTTGAAGGGTCATGGCTAGAAGGGATCCAGCTTCTGTCAAATTGATGTCAGATTAAATTTTTACATAGAAGATTAGGAGAATTTACGCAGCAGGTGATGAGAATTAACGTACCAGGTTAAGAGAATCAGGTTACGGAGGGTCATGGATAGGGTCATGGATAGAAGGGATCCAGATTTAGTCAAATTAACATCAGATTTTACTTTTCATAGCAGGTTAGGAGAACTTAAAGGGAAACTCCACCGAAAAACTATATTTTGGTATTTGTTTCATTTGTCCATTGATATGTAACTTTCAAAATACAGAAATCATCCCAGTATGATTCATTTTGCATCATATGATGCTTTTTCGTTGGAGTTTCTTTTAAGCATGGAGGACCAAAGCTGACTTGATCAGAATTAAATGGATAAATAAATGCACACATAAATAGGTAAATACAGTACCAGTCAAAAGTGTGGACACACCTACACATTCAACGGTTTTTCTTTCTTTAACTATTTTCTACATTGTAGAATAATGGTGAAGACATCAAAACTATGAAATAACACATATGGAATCATGTAGTAACCAAAAAGAAGTGTTAAACAAATTCTTCAAAGTAGCCACCCTTTGCCTTGATGACAGCTTTACACACTCTTGGAATTCTCTCAACCAGCTTCATGAGGAATGTTTTTCCAACAGTCTTTGAAGGAGTTCCCACATATGCTAAGCACTTGTTGGCTACTTTTCCTTCACTCTGCGGTCCAACTCGTCCCAAACCATCCCAATTGGGTTAAGGTCGGGTGATTGTGGGGGCCATGTCTTCTGATGCAGCACTCAATCACTCTCCTTCTTGGTCGTCAAATAGCCCTTACACAGCCTGGAGATGAGTTTGGTCATTGTCCTGTTGAAAAACAAATTAAAGTCCCACTAAGCGCAAACCAGATGAGAATGCGTATCGTTACAGAATGCTGTGGTAGCCATGCTGGTTAAGTGTGCCTTGAATTCTAAATAATTCAAAGACAGTGTCACCAGCAAAGCATCCCCACACCAACACACCTCCTCCTCCATTCTTCACGTGAGAACCACACATGCAGAGATCAAAAATCTCACATTTGGACTCATCAGACCAAAGGACAGATTTCCACCGGTCTAATGTCTAATGCTCGTGTTTCTTGGCCCAAGCAAGTCTCTTCTTATTATTGTTGTCCTTTAGTAGTGGTTTCTTTGCAGCAATTTGACTATGAAGGCCTGATTCACACAGTCTCCTCTGAACAGTTGATGTTGAAATGTGTCTGTTACTTGAACTCCGTGAAGGATTTATTTGGGCTGCAATCCGAGGTGCAATTAACTCTAATGAACTTATTCTCTTCAGCAGAAGTAACTCTGGGTCTTCCTTTCCTGTGGTGGTGCTCATGAGAGCCAGTTTCATCATGGAGACAGTTTTGGCGACTGCACTTGAAGAAACGTTAAAAGTTCTTGAAATGTTCCGCAATGACAGACCTTCATGTCTTAAAGTAATCATGGACTGTAGTTTCTCTTTGCTTATTTGAGCTGTTCTTGCTATATGTACTTGGTCTTTTACCAAATAGGGCTATCTTCTGTATACCACCACTACCTTGTCACAACACAACTGATTGGCTCAAATGCATTAAGAAGTTACACAAATTAACTTTTAACAAGGCACGCCTGTTAATTGAAATGCATTCCAGGTGACTACCTCATGAATCTGGTTGAGACAATGCCAAGAGTGTCAAAAGCCAAAAGCTGTCATCAAGGCAAAGGGTGGCTACTTTGATGAATCTCAAATCTAAAATATATTTTGATTTGTTTATAACACTTTTTTGATTCCATGTGTTATTTCATAGTTTTGATATCTTCACTATTATTCTGCAATGTAGAAAATAGTAAAAATAAAGAAAACCCCTGGAATCAGTTGGTGTGTCCAAACTTTTGACTGGTACTGTATATTCCCTCTCAGGAGACTGAAAAGATTTGGCATGGGACCCCAGATCCTCAAAAGGTTCTACAGCTGCACCATCGAGAGCATCCTGACTGGTTGCATCACTGCCTGGTATGTCAACTGCTCGGCCTCCGACCGCAAGGCACTACTGAGGGTAGACTGTATGGCTGGGGCCAAGCTTCCTGCCATCCAGGACCTCTATACCAGTCGGTAAAGAGGAAGGCCCTAAAAATTGTCAAAGACTCCAGCCACCCTAGTCATAGACTGTTCTCTCTGCTATCGCACGGCAAGTGGTACCGGAGCGCCAAGTCTAGGTCCAAGATGCTTCTAAACAGCTTCTACCCCCAAGCCATAAGACTCCTGAACATCTAGTCAAATGGCTACCCAGACTATTCACCTTGTCCCCGCTCCCCTCTCCACACCACTACCACTCTACATTGTTATCTATGCATAGAAACTTAAATTATCTCTACCTACATGTACATACTACCTCAACGACAGTGCCCCCGCACATTGACTCTGTACCGGCACCCCCCTGTATATATCTTTTTTTTTTACTGCTGCTCTTTAATTACTTGTTACATTTGATCTCTTATTCCTAACAGTATTTTTTTTTAACTGCGCTGTCGGTTAGGGGCTCATAAGTAAGCATTTCACTGTAAGGTCTACACCTGTTGTATTCGGCGCATGTGACTAATACGATTTGATATTATACTGTATGTTATATAGCTCTGGAGGCCTCTAGTGGCCTTCAGGCCATTTTAGCATGAAAAGTGCCATTGAGGACTTCCACCATTTTAATGTAGTCAACTGGGTGGAATGTCAAACTTTATTGGCTGATCCCTCCTGATAACCCTGTAGGAATCATGTCCAACCGGGTCATCAGGAGGGATCAGCCAATCGTGAAGAAGAAAATTAACTACTTCAAAATGGAGATCGCTGTCATACCTATAATGGCACATATATAAAGATAAGTCCTTTATCTAGCTCTATGCTCCTCTCAACACACTTCCTGATTTTGTTTGGATCTTTTAGCGCCTCTCATCCCAGTGAAGCGTCTATCTATTCTATTTTCAGCAGTAACTCACAATTCGTGTGTAAGTAAGAACTGTTAGTGTGTGCGCGTCACCTCATTACGCTTTACCTACGGCCTCTAATAGGCTCGCAAGAGCATGACCGAATCATGCAAACATGGAACTTGGATATTTGGTTGTCTTTTGCCTCTACTGTTCTACTGTCGATTGCTGTATGAAGGTAGATATACCTATATGAAGGTAGAGTGACAAACAACAAATACTGTACTGCTTAAAAACATTTTTTACGTCGCTGTCACTTTTTATACACCACAATCCCTGACGCGAACTATTTCCTTTAGGACCCAGTGGAGCTCTGCGAGCTAACCCCTGTGATGTAGTACACATGCTGTCCCTGACGGTTGTTTTAGGTCAGTGCTATTCGGAATCCTTGGGACGTCCCTACCTTAAACCCTAACTTAACCATTTTGCATTTCAACTTCAATGGGGGGTAGTGACGTCCCAAGGATCCCAGATATCAAGGACCGTTTGTTTTGCGGTACTCGAGTGTATGGTAGGGGCCCATAATCAGTTTTGCAGACACAAATCTCCATTGTATGACAGTGCATTGTCTGAAAAACAACATCTGGCTGCTGAATGTGCACCATCCATGTCGAGTTAAAATGTTACCTGGACGTTATAGCCTTTCTTAGTCAGGCTCTGAATGTCGAGGTTTGATACAGGTTCCTGCTGCTAGCTAGCTAACGTTAGTCTTGTTCACCAGCTGACTTGCTAACATTTCTTGGTGTTCTGACTGTACTGCATGCTTTAAAAGATAAATTACGCATCAGTTGTTCTCGCACCTGTAAATTATGCTCGCCAATTCAACACGGGGCTTTCTGTGGTCGGATGTCGAAACCAGAACCTTGCTGAATATCTGGGGGGAGCCGGACATCCAGGCGGCGTTGGGCGGAAACTTCCGAAACAGTCATGTCTACCGCGACGTCGCCCGAAGTTTGGGAATTATGGGGTTCGAAAGAACCCCAGAGCAGTGTAGGGTGCGAATCAAAAGCCTGAAAAGGCAGTTTATCCTGGCCAAGGAGGGCAACCTGAGGAACAATGGACAATACCACAAAATCTGCAAGTTCTATGATGCCATGGAGAGGATACTAAGCAGCCGTCCCCAGATTGACCCCCAGGAGTTGTTAGACAGTGGGGCCGTGGGGGATGAGACCGAGGAGGAAGTGGACACAGACCCTCCACAGGACCCATACTTGGAGAGCACAGGGGAATGCTCCTACCCAGAGACCCAAGTGAAGCTCGAATACCCTCCCATCCCTGTGACAGTGGGAAATAGTAAGTACCATTAGTATGGCATGTCGTTACATTGTTATTATATGGATTATTTTGCAAATACAGGCCTTTTTTGTGTCACAGGGTTAGATTTTTAAGATACAATGTTAATTTAGATTTATTATTTCACATCCATTAAGTAGAGACTAAAATAACCGTAACTTATTTTTCAGCTTTCAATGTTTCATTTGATTTCCTAAAGCATTTAATGTCTGGATTTCACAGTTTTTGCATGGTTTTTGCCCTGTCTCATACTGACTTTTGCAATTCTGCTATGTATTACACTTACAGAAGTCTTGATAATTAGAAAATATTTAATGCACCTGATTAGAAAAGAGTAAAATGGAAACTATATAAACTCAGCAAAAAAAGAAACGTCCTCTCACTGTCAACTGCGTTTATTTTCAGCAAAGTTAACATGTGTAAATATTTGTATGAACATAACAAGATTCAACAACTGAGACATAAACTAAACAAGTTCCACAGACATGTGACTAACAGAAATGGAATAATGTGTCCCTGAACAAAGGGGGGGTCAAAATCAAAAGTAGCAGTCAGTGTCTGGTGTGTGGCCACCAGCTACATTAAGTACTGCAGTGCATCTCCTCCTCATGGACTGCACCAGATTTGCCAGTTCTTGCTGTGAGATGTTACCTCACTCTTCCAACAAGGCAGCTGCAAGTTCCCGGACATTTCTGGGGAGGAATGGCCCTGGCCCTCACCCTCCGATCCAACAGGTCCCAGACATGCTCAATTGGATTGAGATCCGGGCTCTTCGCTGGCCATGGCAGAACACTGACATTCCGGTCTTGCAGGAAATCACGCACAGAACGAGCAGTATGGCTGGTGGCATTGTCATGCTGGAGGGTCATGTCAAGATGAGCCTGCAGGAGGGGTACCACATGAGGGAGGAGGAGAGGTCTTCCCTGCGTTGAGATTGCCTGCAATGACAACAAGCTCAGGCCGATGATGCTGTGACACACCGCCCCAGACCATGACGGACCCTCCACCTCCAAATCAATCCCGCTCCAGAGTACAGACCTCGGTGTAACGGTCGTTCCTTAGACGATAAACGCGAATCCGACCATCACCCCTGGTGAGACAAAACCAATACTCGTCAGTCAAAATCACTTTTTTGCCAGTCCTGTCTGGTCCGGCGATGGTGGGTTTGTGCCCATAGGCAACGTTGTTGTCGTTGATGTCTGGTGATACCTGTCTGGTGATACCTGTCAGATATACCGATTTGGTGCAGGTGTTGTTACACGTGGTCTGCCACTGCGAGGACGATCAGCTGTCCGTGCTGTCTCCCTGTAGTGCTGTCTTCGGCGTCTCACAGTACGGTTATTGCAATTTATTGCCCTGGCCACATCTGCAGTCCTCATGCCTCCCTGCAGCATGCATAAGGCACGTTCACGCAGATGAGCAGGGACCCTGGGCATCTTTCGTTTGGTGTTTTTCCAGAGTCAGTAGAAAGGCCTCTTTAGTGTCCTAAGTTTTCATAACTGTGACCTTAAGCTGTTAGTGTCTTAACGACCGTTCCACAGGTGTATGTTCATTAATTGTTTATGGTTCATTGAACAAGCAAGGTAAACAGTGTTTAAACCCTTTACAATGAAGAGCTGTGAAGTTATTAGGATTTTTATTAATTATCTTTGATAGACAGGGTCCTGAAAAGGGGACGTCTCTTTTTTGCTGATTTGACATATTAGATGAGCATAAGCCATTTGTTACTTAAAAAAAAAAAAAAAACACTACAGTAGTCTCTAAGTATTGTCATTACATTTACATTTACATTTAAGTCATTTAGCAGACGCTCTTATTACCACCATGACAAGCAAATTACATTATTGTTTTTTTTTAAAGTTTGTGTATTTGGTTATTATGGATATGAATAGAGACAGTGGAGCTCATGGGGGGAGATTCAGAGTTTGATGCCAGGAAATGACAGAAAATAAAGGTAAATATGTTTTGAGATATTGTACGTCATTACCAAATAGGCTATAATTTCATCAAATAATTATTTAGGATACATTGTATGCTTGCTGTTCAACTTCATGCTAGAATCCCTGCTATTTATGACCAAATACTGTAAAAATGTCATTCCCACCACATAATGAACTGTGATGGTAAGGACAATATGGTGGTAATGACAATGTATTAGTCATCTCTCCAAAGTTGTCTCCCACCTTCATGGGTTGAATCCATCTGCCACTGTCTCCCATGTTGTAAGTGATGGACCAACCACACAGTACAGATCCAAGAATAATTCATTTCACAATTCCATTTCAACTGGGCTTTCAGAAGATCACATGGGATTTTTTGTAGGCTGGACATGGGAAAGGTACTGCGTTTGAAATCGGTCCAGCTGTGAAGAGAAGTTGATTCCATGGTGGCAAGAGGAAAGGCCCTTCAGAATGGAAGGGTTCTACGAGGAACTTTCCAACGAGCAGTCAAATGTCACAGAGCAAGAGATTGAGAAAATTGATCTCCTGCTTCCAGATCGTATTGAGACGATCCGTGGAACAATGAAAATACACCAGGTAATATGTATAATGTAAAAATATATAGATTTGTAATTACGAAATGTAGATCAAATTGTAGATTTTCAAGTAATTTAAGTGTTTACTGAAGCTGTTAACAGAATGTGTTAGAGATTTCCTGTATATTCATCAATTTAAGAAATCTTCTATGTTGTTTACAGATCGTCACTGCCATTCCAGGACAAATCACATGGAGAGTTCTAAGTTGTTGGTGCTCAACTCCACATCTGTGATTGTTTTGGCCCACAGACCGTGATAATTCAACAGAGGCAGTCAAAGCACAATCTTCACTTCAACCTGCACAGCACCATAACTATTTCCTAGTGCAAAACTGCCCATTGCAGACATACATGAGAGACTGATTGGAAAGTGGTGTGTTGTGAAAACTCATGAAGACCCTTACCTTGGTATTATACAAGATGTTGATGCAGTGCTCTAGTCAAGACGATGAGTCGTGTGAGAGCAAACTGATTATTTTGGCCAACGAGAGAGGAAATTGTATGGTACCAACCAGAGAATGTGCTTGGGCTTGTCCCTGAACCTCATCCAGTGACAAAATGGCATATGATGCCTGCTGGCGCAGTCTGGGAGGAAATTTGCTCTCTGGTTAAGTAATAGAGAGCATAATCTTGAGTGAGCACATACCTGTCTCATGAGTCTCAATCAATAGACTGCAGCCAGTGAACAACAATTTGTTTAATGTCGACTAGTGTTTAGAACCTTGTAGATGTATTTCTGCCTAATGCTTTGAATCCAACAATTGTTCTAAAATATGCTTTAAGTTCTTGAGGCATGTAACCTTTTGTTTTTTGAGGTTTTGAATGGTGTGTTCTATATCTTCAATAAAATGAAACATGTACAACTGTGACATTCAAAATGTTTAATGGTATTTTTCAGCAGTTTTATATGAAATGTAATTTCCACCACACTGTCATTACCATCACGGTACATCTTTTTTAGGAAAATGTGTATTAAATTACTATTGATGATGATTCCCATATGTGAACCTTTATATGCTTGTTCTTAAGATATTAAGATGTTGATGTGGTAAATGCATGTTTCTGAGTATCATCAAGGCATATATGGACAATTTTATGATGTGGTGGTAATGACATTTCCTCAGGTATTTGTGGAAACCTATAAACAATCTTTATATTCTTAAATAGTTTGGTCTCAGCTACTATTTGATCTTGTTTCCAGATAGAGTGAAGAAAATATTCAGATAGATTTTAAAAAACTGTTTCAAGAGGTTTCATTTTCAAAAACATCCAAAAAGTGCCTGTATATGCAAAATCAACCATATCAAGTATACCGATACTACCACAGTGGCAGCTCTCAAACCTCCATCCACTCCTCAACAGGCACTACAGTCAGACAGATCAGCAGCCAGTCAGCTGGTGGGCCATCCTCCAAACGGCCCAAGAAGCGGCACGCCGACCTGGCCCTGGACAGTGTGACGAAGCGGCTCCTGGAGCAGAGTGCCGAGGCTGAGCAGAGCTTCTACCAGATGGAGGAGCAGCGTCTGCAAGCCGAGGACCGCCGGCGAGAAGCCAAACATGCCCGCGAGCTCCACATGCTCCAGGTGTTGGGACAGATGTTCTCCAGCATCGCCACCAGGAAGCCTGTTGCCACAGCTACCGCAAACACAGCAATGCCACCTGCTCTGAATACCATGGAGTCCACCATACAGCCCGGTGTGCCCATGTCCGCCTCCGGCCAAATGAGGCATGGTCGGTCGAGTCACCGCCAAGTCCGCTCGCCCCAGTCCCAGGCTGAGTGGCCCAGCTACCACAGTCAACAACAGTCCAACGCAGGTTTAGGTATTTGCTTCTCTTACTCAGTTGGCCTGTGTTTAACCAATGGCCAGCTCTGGTGAGACTGCTTGTCGACAAGCAGGTCAAACAGAACTGAATAAGGCTGAAACAGACCCAGAAAGACATCTAGGCTGAACTAAATGCACACACAAGCAGTTAGCGCAGGGAAGTGACAAGTTTTAAGTAAACTCTGAATACTTCTATCTCCTCTTTCAGTCCTTGAGCGTTCCTTCTCCCATGGGACAGCAGCACGCCGAGGAATGGATGATATCCTTCCGCTGGTGAAGAATATAGTCCCTCCGCTGACGTCTAAAAAGCACAAAGGCCAAGATGGGCGGATTGGGATTATTGGGGGATGTCAGGAGTAAGTTATCCAAGTGACCCAGCCCCACCTTTAACTTGGATTTCTAAATGAAGGTTTTCTGGAGTATACCCATATTGTGTGAGGTACCAAAGATATTCTAAAATGTTCTTCTTGTATCCTTCTTTCGTTCCATCCTTCTTTCTGATTATTTTTCTTGTCATGGTAAGGTATACAGGAGCTCCGTACTTTGCTGCTATCTCTGCATTGAAAGTGGTAAGCACAAAGTAGCTTTCTTGGTCCTGTGTAATTTTTTACTCTGGTGGAGACATTGATATGACAACAAAACCTCTGCTGTATCACTTCCCAGGGGGCTGACCTGTCACACGTATTCTGCACTAAAACTGCAGCGACAGTGATCAAATCCTACAGTCCGGAGCTCATAGTTCATCCTGTTCTGTAAGTTCTGTCTAGGAGTGGAAGCCTATTTGTAAGCAGTGTGCATATAATGGATGTCTTTGTTGATGATAACTGTGTTAATATTATCTATAGGGACAGCCCTGATGCAGTGGAGGAGATAGAGAAATGGCTCCCCAGACTCCACTGCCTGGTGGTGGGCCCAGGGCTGGGCAGAGACGAAATGCTGCTGAAAAACGCCAAGGCACATGGGACACTGAACACACACACACACAGTCAATTTTAGTTGACAGTTGACATATTAGCAATGTTTTCATGACTCTTTTTTTCTCTTCAGGAAGTAATTGAGAAGTCCAAAGCAAGAGATATCCCTATAGTTATTGATGCAGTAAGTACTGTACACAAAACATATTTTCACTTTGTTAATAGATTTAGATTTCTTCATAAAGATGTGCAGTGATTGTGTTGCACTAATAGGACGGGCTGTGGCTGGTTGCTCAGCAACCATCAGTCATCCAAGGGTACCAGAAGGGCATCCTCACTCCCAACTACATGGAATTCACCCAGTTGTATGAGGCTATGGTGAGTCTGCCAGTTCAGCTCTGTGTGTGTGTGTGTGTGTGTTGTGTGTTTATCATTATCCTACTGTCTGTCTGTCTTTTTCAGCACCATGAGCCTCTGGATAGCAGTGACCATCAGAGGAGTGCCATGGAGCTCAGTGTTGCCATGGGCAACCTGACTGTGGTGCTCAAGGGGGAAGAAGACCTTATCACTGACGGCAACAAGGGTTAGTGTCTGTCACGCACACACGCACAGCTACACTTAGACTAAATGCTACATTCACACATATTCCTGTAAAGCTCTGACTGTGTCCTGTGTCTCTGTGGCGTCCAGTGATCTTGTGCAGACAGGAGGGCAGCGGGCGTAGGTGTGGGGGACAAGGAGACCTCCTATCTGGCTCTCTGGGAGTGCTGGCACACTGGGCATATACCTCCTCAGCAGACATGACCAAAAGGTACCATATTCATTAACATTATGTGCTTATACACTGACATGGCCAAAATGAATATAGTTCTATGAGAACATTAGAAGGGGCTGCCATTGTTACTTAGTTGGCCTAATTTTACAGTTTATTTGTCATTGCTGTAACTGTAATGTGTTCTCCAATCTCTGCCTCAGTGTGAACCCGTCAGTGGTGGCAGCGTTCGGGGCCTGTTCTCTGACCAGACAGTGTAACAGACAGGCCTTTCACAAACATGGCCGAGCCACCACCACCACAGACATGATCCAGGAGATCAGCTCCGCCTTCAAAAAACTATTTGAGAGCTGAGAACGGTCTACAGGGGCCCAAGATACTCACATACGTACTGTACATACATGCATACATATTGTACATAGACATAACGACACGCTCTTCCATGGGAATCCTGAGAATCCATTCTCTATAATCATTGACATTGGGCCAAAGAGCCCAACTATCAAAGATGTTGTCAAAACTTTTCAGATCTTTTAGCTGTAGCTAGTCTGTACCTCCAGACAGGAAAGCTAAGCCCGGGATTCAATCCGTAATTTCCAATTGAGCCGACGTTGCAGTTTATTTTTACCACGATTGCATTGTTCGAGATCCTGTGATCGTTATTGAATCTCGACCTAAGACTGTTTAATCAACAAGAAATAATACAAGAAGTAGGGCTCCAACATATGAAACCACTTCTAGTCTATTGGTGCTAAATAAACTAGACTTTAATGATTTTTAAATGGATAAAGAAAAGGTGTCTGAAATATTCCCTCTGCTCTGGAGTCTGTTTTATGTTCCTCAAAGTGCCTTGTTGGCTTTTAAAATGTTGACAGCCAGCACTTCAGTATTAAAGGGGCACACAAGGCTGAGCTGAGATTATTATACATCAATATTATTAGACTACCTAACAGACTTCTAACAGTACACATACTGTGTAGCACATTTAATAATACCTGATGATTTACAGCATATAATTCTCTGTGATTTCCTTCCAGACAGTTCATCCTATTCCATCATGACATTCCTATCTTTACTGACAGTGTGGCACCGGTGTGGTCTCCTGTTTTTGTCATAAACATCTTTTACATTGTAAATATTAAAATGTTGATTGAGAGTTCACTTCTTTGTTCTGTCTTCTACCTCCCTCACAGTGTTGCACAGAGTTAGATTATCCAATGTATCAATGATAACTGTCAGCTCAAACAGTGCGAAATGTCTGCGATGGAGAGAAACTTTGTTTACATTTTAAATAATTGCCATTCTGTCATACTGCCACCAGAGGGCGCATACATTGTATTTCCGATATGGCGGGTTATCGCCTTCATAACATCAGAGCAAAACTGTGGAACTGTATCAAGCTAAAATGTAACATCAAGCATGTCAGGCATCAACCATTTTCACAAGATCTGCATAATTGTAAACTAAATGCATTAAAACAATAGACATTAAAAACAGATTAAAACGTCGTTGCCGAAAAAGTATCTTCACAAAGAAAAATCGTCCATTGTCAAGTTTGTTTCACAGGATGCGCATGCGCTAAATAAACCGGTTCAACTCAAGTTTACCGTTCTTCACGCTCTAATTAATGCACCGTTAGAATATTCTCCAGTTGGATTGAATACATTGTATGAGCTTCAGTAAACGGAAAATATAACGTTTCTGGTGAGTAAAAATGGGTCGTTTGCATTGCTTCATTATCGTGTTCAGACCGTAATCAGTGTGAAGGCTGTAACGACGTTACTGCTACTAGCTAGCTAATGGTAGCTGGTTCGCTAACACAGTAGGCTCAAAGAGCTAGGCTGTTAGCCTAGCTTCCTCCTGTTAAACGTTAGATAGCGGAACTAGTTTTCATGGATACAGTAAGGGAAAAGGTCAGCTCAAACGTAAAAGAGATTGCAAATATGTTTTTTTTATTCGTCCAACGTCTACTGTAGGATTATGAGTTTCGGATGTTCTGTGTGCCATAATATTGTAGAAGAAGAAGGATGTTGTTCTGTGTAACAAATGTTTCCTTTTTTGTGGACAGCTTTGTGTGGACATTGACAGACGAGAATGTTAAATCCGGCTAACGGCGATCCGGTCCACGTCGTTACAAATTATGTGGAAGAATATTTGGACTTGGTCGAATCACTGCCTTTCGACCTACAGAGGAGTGTGTCGCTTATGAAGGAAATTGATGCGAAATATCAAGGTAAATCGTTCGTTTCATCCACTGACCAACTTTGCTAGCTACCTGCTAGGTAACGTTAATCAATATAGCTAACGTTAGTTTACATAACTGCTAGTCTGTTAATAACCTAGCTATGTGAAGTTACGCTGCTAGTTTCTAGCAGTAACGTTAGCTGGTTACTGGCATCCAGATACAAGCTAGCTAGCCTGTGCATCTTTTGATTAAGTTACAATTGGAATAGAATAGTAGACACCTTTTATGTCAAATTAAACTATTATTTTCAAGTTATGTAAATGTTTTTAGCTTACTAGAGTATTACACGTTTGTTTAGTTCCATAATAAAACTGCCATTCCCACTTTACGCTATCTATGGGCCATGTTTGTTACATCTCTTGCATCCTTTGTTTTTTCCCCCTGCCTCAGATGGCCTGCAAGAGCTGGATGATGCTTATGAGCGCTACAGTCGGGAGTCCGACCCTCTCCAGCGGCATAGACTTCAGCTGGCCATCCAGAGAGCTCTTATCTGCAGCCAGGAGCTGGGAGATGAGAAGATCCAGATTGCTGGGCAGATGGTGCGTGAACGTGGCTGGCTGGCTGCCTGTATTATTGTTTATGGACAAAAGTGTCTTCCCTTTTTATATGAACTTTGCTTAAACCTCTTTTTCAATTTTAGCCTAAAATGACATACCAAAATCTAACTGCCTATAGCTCAGGCCCTGAAGCAAGGATATGCATATTATTGATACCATTTGGAAGGAAACACTTTGAAGTTTGTGGAAATGTGAAAGAATGTAGGAGAATATAACACATTAGATCTGGTAAAAGAAAAAAATAACTTTATTTTTTATTTTTTTTGTACCATCTTTGAAATGCAATAGAAAGGGCATAATGAATTATTCTAGCCCAGGTGCAATTCTGACTTTGGCCACTATATGGCAGCACTGTATGTGCAAAGTTTGAGTGATGCAGTGAAATCTTGCATATCTATTCAAAATGTTGTATCAAGACTGCCCAAATGTGCCTAATTGGTTTATTCATACATTTTCAAGTTCATAATTGTGCACTCTCCTCAAACAATAGCATGGTATTCTTTCAGTCTAATAGCTACTGTAAATTGTCAGTGCAGTTGATTGATTGCCCCCCATCTATCTTCTGAGATCATGCTACTAGGTGACCTAAACTGGGACATGCTTAACACCCTGGCCATCCTATAATCTAAGCTTGATGCCCTCAATCTCACACAAATTATCAATGAACCTACCAGGTACAACTCCAAATCCGTAAACACGGGCACCCTCATTAAACACCTCTGCTGTTTTCAATCAAGATCTCAGCGATCACTGCCTCATTGCCTGCATCCGTAATGGGTCTTCGACCAAACGATCACCCCTCATCACTGTCAAACGCTCCCAAAAACACTTCTGCGAGCAGGCCTTTCTAATCGACCTGGCCGGGGTATCCTGGAATGACATTGACCTCATCCCGTCAGTAGATGATGCCAGGCTATTCTTTAAAAGTGCCTTCCTCACCATCTTAAATAATCATGCCCCATTCAAAATAAATTTGAACTAGGAACAGATATAGTCCTTGGTTCACTCCAGACCTGTCTGCCCTTGACCAGCACAAAAACATCCTGTGGCGTTCTGCATTAGCTGCGAATAGCCCCCGTGATATGCAACTTTTCAGGGAAGTTAGGAACAAATATACACAGGCAGTTAGGAAAGCTAAGGCTACCTTTTTCAAACAGAAATTTGCATCCTGTAGTACTAACTCAAAAAAGTTCTGGGACTGTAAAGTCCATGGAGAATAAGAGCACCTCCTCCCAGCTGCCCACTGCTCTGAGGCTAGGAAACACTGTCACCACTGATAAATCCACTATAATTGAGAATTTCAATAAGCATTTCTCTACGGCTGGCCCTGCTTTCCACCTGGCTACCCCTACCCCGGTCAACTGCCCGGCACCCTCGACAGCAACCCGCCAAAGCCCCCTCCATTTCTCCTTCACCCAAATCCAGATAGCTGATGTTCTGAAAGAGCTGCAAAATCTGGACCCCTACAAATCAGCCGGGCTAGACAATCTGGACCCTCTTTCTAAAATGATCTGCCGAAATTGTTGCAACCCCTATTACTAGCCTGTTCAACCTCTCTTTTGTATCGTCTGAGATTCCCAAAGATTGGAAAGCTGCTGCGGGTGCACCTCAGCCACGCTCAAGGTCCTAAACGACATCATAACCGCCATCGACAATACTGCGCAGCCGTATTCATCGACCTGGCTAAGGCTTTCGACTCTGTCAATCACCACATTCTTATTGGCAGACTCAACAGCCTTGGTTTCTCAAATGATTGCCTTGCCTGGTTTACCAACTACTTCTCCGATAGAGTTCAGTGTGTCAAATCGGAGGGCCTGTTGTCCGGACCTCCGGCAGTCTCTGGGGGTGCCACAGGGTTCAATCCTCGGGCCGACTCTCTTCTCTGTATACATCAATGATGTCGCTCTTGCTGCTGGTGATTCTCTGATACACCTCTACGCAGACAACACCATTCTGTATACTTCTGGCCCCTCTTTGGACACTGTGTTAACTAACCTCGAGATGAGCTTCAATGCCATATATCACTCCTTCCGTGGCCTCCAACTGCTCTTAAATACAAGTAAAACTAAATGCATGCTATTCAACCGATCACTGCCCGCACCTGCTCGCCCGTCCAGCATCACTACTCTGGACGGTTCTGACTTAGAATATGGGGACAACTACAAATACCTAGGTGTCTGGTTAGACTGTAAACTCTCCTTCCAGACTCACATTAAGCATCTCCAATCCAAAATTAAATCTAGAATCGGCTTCCTATATCGCAAGAAAGCATCATTCACTCATGCTGCCAAACATACCCTCGTAAAACTGACCATCCTACCGATCCTCGACTTCGGCGATGTCATCTATAAAATAGCCTTCAACACTCTACTCAACAGACTGCATCCAGTTTATCACAGTGCCATCCGTTTTGTCACCAAAGCCCCATATACTACCCACCACTGCGACCTGTATGCTCTCGTTGGTTGGCCCTCGCTTCATACTCGTCGCCAAACCCACTGACTACAGGTTATCTACAAGTCTCTGCTAGGTAAAGCCCCGCCATCTCACCTCACTGGTCACCATAGCAGTACCCACTCGTAGCACGCGCTCCAGCAGGTATATCTCACTGGTCACCCCCAAAGCCAATTCCTCCTTTGGTCATCTTTCCTTCCAGTTCTCTGCTGCCAATGACTGGAACGAACTGCAAAAATCTCTGAAGCTGGAAACATTTATCTCCCTCACTAGCCGTAAGCACCAGCTGTCAGAGCAGCTCACAGATTACTGCACCTGTACATAGCCCATCTATAATTTAGCCCAAACAACTACCTCTTCCCCATACTGTATTTATTTATTTTGCTCCTTTGCACCCCATTATTTCTATTTCTACTTTGCACATTCTTCCACTGCAAATCTACCATTCCAGTGTTTTACTTGCTATATTGTATTTACCTCGCCACTATGGCCTTTTTTGCCTTTACCTCCCTTATCTCACCTCATTTGCTCACATTGTATATAGACTTATTTTTCTACTGTATTATTGACTGTATGTTTTGTTTATTCCATGTGTAACTCTGTTGTTGAATGTGTCGAATTGCTATTCTTTATCTTGGCCAGGTCGCAGTTGCAAATGAGAACTTGTTTTCAACTAGCCTACCTGGTTAAATAAAGGTGAAATTATTATATATATTTTTTGATTTAAAAAAAAAAGTTTGATTAACAAGAATTTTAACTTTCTGCCCATATCAGATATGTATATGTCCTGGGAATCTTTTTTTTTGTTTCTTACAACCTCATGCTAATCACATCAGCCTACGTTAGCTCAACCGTCCCACGGACAGGACACCAATCCTGAAGAAGTTTGATTTTCCAACTTGAAAAGCAATAATATTGATGGATGAGGCTGCAACAAAGCCCATATTGGTCACTCCTTGACCAACTTACAGTACCCGTCAAAAGTATGGACACATACTCGTTCAAGGGGTTTTCTTTATTTCTACTATTTTCTACATTGTAGAATAATAGTGAAGACATCAAAACTATGAAATAACACATCTGGAATCATGTAGTAACCAACAAAGTATTAAACAAATCGAAATATATTTTAGATTCTTCAAAGTAGCCACCCTTTGCCTTGATGACAGCTTTGCACACGCTTGGCATTCTCTCAACCAGCTTCACCTGGAATGCTTTTCCAACAGTCTTGAAGGAATTCCCACATAAGCTGTGCACTTGTTGGCTGCTTTTCCTTAACTCTGCGGTCCAACTCATCCCAACCATATCAATTGGGTTGAGGTCCGGTGATTGTAGAGGCCAGGTCATCTGATGCAGCACTCCATCACTCTCCTTGGTCAAATAGCCCTTACACCGCCTGGAGGTGTGTTTTGGTCGTTGTCCTGTTGAAAAACAAATGATAGTCCCACTTAGGGCTGAGCGATATGGCCAAAACATATCACGCTATTTGTAAAAAATATATACACTGCTCAAAAAAATAAAGGGAACACTTAAACCACACAATGTAACTCCAAGTCAATCACACTTCTGTGAAATCAAACTGTCCACTTAGGAAGCAACACTGATTGACAATAAATTTCACATGCTGTTGTGCAAATGGAATAGACAAAAGGTGGAAATTATAGGCAATTAGCAAGACACCCCCAATAAAGGAATGGTTCTGCAGGTGGTGACCACAGACCACTTCTCAGTTCCTATGCTTCCCGGCTGATGTTTTGGTCACTTTTGAATGCTGGCGGTGCTTTCACTCTAGTGGTAGCATGAGACGGAGTCTACAACCCACACAAGTGGCTCAGGTAGTGCAGTTCATCCAGGATGGCACATTAATGCGAGCTGTGGCAAAAAGGTTTGCTGTGTCTGTCAGCGTAGTGTCCAGAGCATGGAGGCGCTACCAGGAGACAGGCCAGTACATCAGGAGACGTGGAGGAGGCCGTAGGAGGGCAACAACCCAGCAGCAGGACCACTACCTCCGCCTTTGTGCAAGGAGGAGCACTACCAGAGCCCTGCAAAATGACCTCCAGCAGGCCACAAATGTGCATGTGTCAGCATATGGTCTCTCAAGGGGTCTGAGGATCTCATCTCGGTACCTAATGGCAGTCAGGCTACCTCTGGCAAGCACATGGAGGGCTGTGCGGCCCCACAAAGAAATGCCACCCCACACCATGACTGACCTACCGCCAAACCGGTCATGCTGGAGGGTGTTGCAGGCAGCAGAACGTTCTCCACGGCGTCTCCAGACTCTGTCACGTCTGTCACATGTGCTCAGTGTGAACCTGCTTTCATTTGTGAAGAGCACAGGGCGCCAGTGGCAAATTTGCCAATCTTGGTGTTCTCTGGCAAATGCCAAACGTCCTGCACGGTGTTGGGCTGTACGCACAACCCCCACCTGTGGACGTCGGGCCCTCATACCACCCTCATGGAGTCTGTTTCTGACCGTTTGAACAGACACATGCACATTTGTGGCCTGCTGGAGGTCATTTTGCAGGGCTCTGGTAGTGCTCCTCCTTGCACAAAGGCGGAGGTAGTGGTCCTGCTGCTGGGTTGTTGCCCTCCTACGGCCTCCTCCACGTCTCCTGATGTACTGGCCTGTCTCCTGGTAGCGCCTCCATGCTCTGGACACTACGCTGACACACAGCAAACCTTTTTGCCACAGCTCGCATTGATGTGCCATCCTGGATGAACTGCACTACCTGAGCCACTTGTGTGGGTTGTAGACTCCGTCTCATGCTACCACTAGAGTGAAAGCACCGCCAGCATTCAAAAGTGACCAAAACATCAGCCAGGAAGCATAGGAACTGAGAAGTGGTCTGTGGTCACCACCTGCAGAACCACTCCTTTATTGGGGGTGTCTTGCTAATTGCCTATAATTTCCACCTGTTGTCTATTCCATTTGCACAACAGCATGTGAAATTTATTGTCAATCAGTGTTGCTTCCTAAGTGGACAGTTTGATTTCACAGAAGTGTGATTGACTTGGAGTTACATTGTGTTGTTTAAGTGTTCCCTTTATTTTTATGAGCAGTGTATATTTTTTTTGTTTTTAGTTTTGAATAATAACAGTTCTACGTTTGCTATATGAGTAGTGAGTGATCCTAGGGTGGCAACACATACATTCTAAGTGATTTCAATGAGTCTCTCCATTCTGATTGTTTTATACTGTTCAATTCAACTTCAACCAAAACAAATTTCAGCACTTATCACTTCTGCATTTCCTGCACTCAGTTGCAGTGGTGGAAAAAGTACCCAATTATCATACTTGAGTAAAAGTAAAGATACATTAATAGAAAATTACTCAAGTAAATGGGAGTCACCCAGTAAAATAGTACTTGAATAAAAGTCTAAAAGTATTTGGTTTTAAATATACTTAAGTATCAAAAGTAAATGTAATTGATAAAATGTACTTAAGTATCAAAGTAAAAGTATAAATAATGCAAATTCCTTATATTAAGCAAACCAGATGGCACCATTTTCTTGTTTTTTTTAAATTTACAGATAGCCAGGGGCACACTCCAACACTCAGCCATAATTTACAAACAAAGCATTTGTGTTTAGTGAATCCTCCAGATCAGAGGCATTAGATGACCAGGGATATTCTCTTGACAATTGTGTGAATTGGACCATTTTCCTGTCCTGCTAAGCATTCAAAATGTAACGAGTACTTTTACGTGTCAAGGAAAATGTATGGAGTAAAAATTAAAGTATTTTCTTTGGGAATGTAGTGAAGTAAAAAATAAAGTACATATGCCAAAAAAAGACTTAAGTAGTACTTGAAAGTATTTTTACTTAGGTACTTTACACCACTGCTCAATTGAGAATTCCCACACTGCCACATAGGGCTGCATGTTATGGGCAAATAATCTAGGACTTATTTTTAACCAAATGTTGCAATTGTGATTTGACTTGCGAATTAGAGCAAAACTGTTGGAATCTTTGAAATAGAATGACTTTTCTAATTCTATAGTTAGAATATAATAGTGGGCACTTTGAATACAGTGTTTGAGATGACCACGAATTAAAATGCCAAGGAGGCGTTATTGTGACAGGGTAGGAACTAAAGTTTTGATAAGTGTTTCCTAGGGGACCCTATAAGCTTTGGCTACATTGCATGTTTTCTCTTAGCTACTTAAAGTAGCTAACATTCTTGCTTTGCATATTTCTCTTTGATTTAGAAGATGCTGTTGCACAAACAACATGATTTAGGTCTACACCATCACCTGTATTAGCTAGCTACGTTTGCTCTTACTCAGTAGCTATTAGCATTAGCGGCTAACAATTAGCGTCTCACAAGATTTAGGGCAACTTGCTAAGAAAAGACAAAATAGCTGTTTGCTGATGTAAGAAACAAACTAATAGTGTCATTATAGAACGCTAGTTGATTTATATTTATAAGGAAAGTGAAAACAACATTGTTGCATGTGCTGCATTGACCATGCAGACTGAACGCAAGTGTCTCGTGGTTGAGGAAAGTCAAATGCTCCTTCAGTGACAGGGGGCGTGGCTACGTGTGGAAAGTGGCACGGAGAAAAGGGCGGAGAGAGATGACTCAAGTAGCGAAGTAAACTATAAAAATTAACATTACACATGGCGTATCACATTTAACAAACCAAACATTCAAATACTGGTTTAGAAGGTAAAGTAAAAACCCAAACTGGTCCCTGCATCAATACTGGTATATCATAAAATGCGGTATACGTGCAAACCAGATGGGATGGCTTATCGCTGCATATTAATGATATGCTGCATATAATGATATGGAAGCCATGCTTAAGTGTGCCTTGAATTCATCAGACCGTGTCACCAGCAAAGCACCATCACACCACCTCCTCCATACATCACTGTGGGAACCACACATGCGGAGATCATCCGTTCACCTACTCTGCATCTCATAAACACAAGGGTTGGAAACAAGAAATCTCAAATTTGGACTCATCAGACCAAAGCACAGATTTCCATCTTGGCCCAAGCAAGTCTCTTATTGGTGTCATTTTAGTAGTTTCTTTGCAGCAATTGACAGTCGATGTTGAGATGTCTGTTGAACCCTGAAGGATTTATTTGTGCTGCAATTTCTGAGGCTGGTAACTCTAGTGAACTTATCCTCTGCAGCAGAGGTAACTCTGGGTCTTCCTTCCTGTGGCGGTCCTCATGAGAGCCAGTTTCATCATAGCGCTTGATGGCTTTTGCGACTGCACTTGAAGAAACTTTCAAAGTTCCGGACATTTTCCGCATTGACTAACCTTCATGTCTTAAAGTAATGATGGACCTTCGTTTCTCTTTGCTTATTTGAGCTGTTCTTGCGATAATATGGACTTGGTCTTTAGCCATATTTGGAAATCTTCTGTGTAACAACTGATTGGCTCAAATTAACTAACAAGGCACACCTGTTAATTGAAATTCATTCCAGTTAACTAACTCATTAACCTTGAGAGATTGCCAATATTGTCCAAAGCAAATGGCTACTTTGAAGAATCTCATATATAATATGTAATATAATAGTGTTAATATATATATACATACACTCACTCTGTACTGTTCCAGGTGGAGTTGGTGGAGAACTGTAGCAGGCAGGTGGACTGGCATTCTGAGCTCCTCCAAGCCTCCAAGGAGAACCCTGATACCCATGTATCGACATCAACTGCCATGACGACGACCGCAGCCTCCATAGTGCCGTCGGCAGAAACAACAACTCCGGGCAAAGCGGGTCACCATGACAAGAGGCGTGACGAGGTGACGCCGTGCTCAGTCGGCGGGGGGGACAAGTCTGGCGGGAAACGGTCACGGCGGCAGAAAAGCGGAGAGAATTGGGAGAGCTGTGGAAGCATGGGTCATGTTGATGAGGTGGGCATGGGGGTGCCCAGAGAGAAGAGGGCCAAAACGTTGTCGTCCAAGAAGAAGAAGAAGAGGTCAAAGGGGAAGTCAGAGAGGGAGGTGTCACCCCTAGACCTGCCCATCGACCCAGACGAGCCCACCTACTGCCTGTGTGAACAGGTATCCTACGGCGAGATGATTGGCTGTGATAACGACGAGTGTCTCATCGAGTGGTTCCACTTCTCCTGTGTGGCGCTGCATCACAAGCCCAAGGGGAAGTGGTTCTGCCCCAAATGCAGGGGCGAGAATGAGAAGACAATGGACAAGGCCCTAGAGAGGGCGAAGAAGGAAAGGGCCTACAACAGGTAGCTTCTCTACCTAGCTCAGCGGACATTGTGGTCATGTTAGGTTAGTTTTTTTCTACTCCCAATGCTGTTTGAAAATGAATTGGAAAGAGGGACTTATTTAAGTAAATGCTGTACTGGAAGATGGACATCCTGGTTCACAGCATAATGTAATAGATTATTTAATCTAATATCTACACCAATGATTGTTGACGCTGCTGTATCATGCATGCAACCATAATGCTCCTCCGAACAAATAAAACATTTCATCCAAGATTGTGCAATACATCTGAATGTACATACATCTGAATATTGCACGTGACTGCCCTTTGCTTGAAGTGCCATTACTGATAGGACTGCCCTAGCAAAATGCATTTTAGATGATTAAGTTGGAATGTTTGGAGTGCTTGACGTCAAATCCCCTTGGCAACGGGCCTGTGTTCGTGAGGACTTTCACTTGACACCGGTAAGGTGAATTAAATGTATGTAAGCCCATTTTACATCAGATGTCAAAATGCTATATAGAAACCTAGCCTAAAACCCCAAACATCCTTACCAAGGGGTTCTGCAAATGACATCTCCCCCTCTATTTTTGACTGGCAGTATGCAAAGAGCAAAGCAACAACTCGTGTACACAATCACTCCATGCGGTTCTGCAATTGGTTTTAGATGTGTAGAGTTCTCATTAAGGTTTGCTTCAATAGTGTGTTGAATGAGGTTAACAGATGCATGAACTTTGAAGCTAGTTTCACAGATCGCTGATATCACATTATTTGCCACAAAGCTAAATAGAGTGGATTGATGTTTACTGTAGGGAGCACAAGGTTTACTGTCGGTGTCCAAGAGAAACAGTACTACGGTCAAAGTAAAGGTAGTTTTGCCTTTATTTACAAGTGCTGGAAAAAATGACATGAACAACCAGTGCAAAATCTGTACATAAATCCAGATGTATGTTTTCCTATATACATTGAGGGTACTGAACAACATGAATGCACTCACTGTCATGCATGTAACAGAGCTCACAACACAGCAAAGACATGGGTTAAGCTTGTGGGTCTGATTCTCAATCAGGGTGTTTAGGATGAACACGGGCAGCAATTGTCCAAAGGAAGGTAGAGCTTGATAGCTCAGATGCTGCTTTGTAAAATTAGCTTGATATAAAGTAAGGGGAGCACACCAAAGAAGGAACCTACAAGCTAGGTTATCATAATTGATATTTCTTCCAAACATTAAACAAATCAGTCCAACTCATTTGTTTCAGTGAAGGGATGAGGCAAGGTAATTGACATCCAAAAATGGTCTTCAATTGAAGAGCGTGGTGGCAAAGGCAAGATTCAGCACATACGTCCCGATAGGCCAAAATGAGGGGAAAATACAAAAATAAAATAATCACTCCAAGCGTGTCAGAAAAAAGAGGTTCTACAAGGGAAGGGAGAGGTAAAGTGCATAAAAGCTTAAAAAGAAAAACTAAATTAAGATGTACTCCACTAGAACTCGAGTCACACAGCTCAGTGCTGGGGACAGAGGAGGACAGAAGGGAGAGGGTCTGGTCAACTGTCCCTCCAGCTTTGTTCTACAATGGCCGACACACGCTTCTCGTACTCCCTCTTGTTTTCCTGGTAAAGCTGGGCCGCCTGACTGTTGGCCGGACTGTTGGGATTTGGTTCGTCTAGCAGGGACTGGAAGGAGGGAAGGGAGAGAGGGGTGATAGGCCAACAGTGTAGATGAGACAAGCATTCTACAGCACAGGGAGTGTGGCATAACAGTGGGAATATGCAACATGACTTATGGCACTTCAGTATGGGAAGTCTAAGGTCTGTTGTGGCTTATCTCTGCTCTGTCGCAGTAGGACTAAATGTTGACAGGAGGATGCATGGAAAACATGATAAATTTGTCTACCTGGATAGAGGTAAGAATGGATGATACGTCATAGGTTGGACTCCATCGATTCTGTAGAATGTCCAGACATATACTCCCATCTGCATACACTGTAAATAAAATGGAAGGGTAAAAATAGTGTTAATCTTTGTAGGCAATACAAATATAATACATTCATTATCAGAATGTTTTGCTACTTTCGTTGTAACAACATACCATTTGGATGAAACATCTTTGACACAAATCGCACTGTGGGGGGTTTGTTGGGGTATTCTTCTGTGAACTCAACAGTGAGCTTAAATGTGCCTGGAACATGTAAAAGATGGAGGGAAAATATGAATTAGAACCACGGCTAATATCACGCAACCAAGAATGTTAGAAAACATGTTTTTGCAATTACAGCTGTTGCATTATCTGCAATACCGCCGTTAAATAAAACAGGGAGTTGATGATTGGCTGCTCTAGCCTACTTCATGTGGAATTTATCAAATCAACAATTATATCACACAAACCTTAACTGCACAGAGTATGCAAACACAAAGAATGGGGTGTACAGTGCTGTACTCACCATCCTCAAAAGGTGTCCCTTCTGGGCTGTAAAGGGAAATAAATACATTGAAAGTTTGTGTGTGCATGAAATATTCATGTGTCAGTTCCCCATAAATAAGTTATACGGATGAAGAAGGAACATTACAATGAGCAGATAATTCACTTGAAATTGTTGGTATCATTGGCCTAAAAAGGTCTTGACATGACCTGGCTCTCAGAATGACCGATAACTAGCAAAGGCTGTTTCAGAACCCAAACTCAGCAATATTTGCTGATGGAGCATGGTGTTACATAGTCCCAGTTCCATGATATTACACAAGAGTCATTGGAAGAAGGCGTCTTCTGTACAGGGGAGTTTTGTTAAGAGCCCTGGCGCTAGGTCTGAACATTAACATGCATCACTTGCGGTACCGTTTTGGGAGCATAAGGACTATCTTTCATATCGGCGAGAAAAACACAAATAGATACACACTTTTATAGGGTTAGAGTTCCCACACCGCCATAGCTCCATGTTAGAGCCTGTGTTTACTTAAGACAGAGCGACAACTTGTGGTATTTAGCATGCGCGGACACCTGTGTATAACGAAAGGCCGCCAGAAACGTGTTGTCACTGAAAAATACTGTCGGCTACAACTGTGATAAAGCCGGTGAAAACAGTATGTTTTTTGTTTTTTTTGCATTTGTGTTAATACTTGTGATATGAAAGTAAATTACTTTATATTTCTTGAAACGTGTCGCAGTTGTGAATCGATTCACGTTTAAAAATTGAGTAGTTGGCTGTTTTCTCTGCCAGTCTACTGTTACCTCAAATGAACACAAGGTCCTTGGATCTTAAGGAGTAAAGGTAACGCTAGGCTCCTTATGAGTAGATATTTTGCTAGGTGTTAATGTAATATTTGTACTGAACATATGTGACAGAGAACAGTCTGAATGTGCACATCGGACCGGTTGCGCTTTACCGTCTTACCCGAATATGACTGCATTCCACACCATGATGTTGTTTTCGGAAGGGGCACCACTGACGCCAGCCGGAGGGTCTTCTTGTAGCCTATGGGGGTCCGAGGAAAAAAACAACTTCCACGTTTCAAATTACTTGCTACCTAACTTAAGCACTTGTTAGCCCTATTTTCAAACTGATAGCTGTAGTATATTACAAGTCGACACATTACTGAATTAGTGTACTCTTAACTTACTTGCAATATTATCAACCAATGCAGAAACGCTAGATTAGTGTTTAGCTAAAAGTCAGTCGTATTCATAAACGTTATGCATGATTTGATATGAAGTTCAAGGATGTCGCAAAAATATCCCTCGAAATATTAAACACAACCTGAGTAATTTTATGACGTCTAGTTAATTTAACTTAGTTTCGTTTGCGAGTTAACTATGGTGACTCGCCTTGGAGAGAGCGAGTTGTTTTCTTAGCTAGCCAAGTAACGTTAGCTGGCTGGTCAAGTCTTGTAAGCAAGCTAGCTTGCTGACGAAATAAGTCGCTAATGTTTTAGGGTCGACTTTAGCGGCAGACTGTTGTGTAAAGCATCCGCAATTTTCAAAGGCAACATAGCAAATTTGTTCAACTAAATAAAACCCAAAATATCAAATAGACGGCTGGATGACTTGGTCGCGTTAGCTAGCTAGCCAAGTACCCTTAGCTGACAAGCTAGCTTCAGGCATATCATTAACACCACCCGTGAAAAATGTTCAACTCACCGCTTAAAATCTCTCATCAGTCGTCTTCTTGCAGGAGTAGACATCGAAAACTAAATATATATAAAGGTAATACAAATAAATGTACTGTTTTGTTTACACTCAATTTCTTTATAATATAGCTAACTGGTTAATGTTGTGTTTACAACAACATTCAGTTCCTTTTTCGCTGTCGCTTCTGAAATCCTATCTTCCTACCCTAGCCGCTAGTGCGTGGTTTATTAGGCGATACCACTTCAGCAAATAGGCGACGTATCTTGTGTATTCTTCTTAAGTAAAACGATACATTAGATAATTTAGCTTTTAATGTATTTTTCCTTGAATGTGTTACTTCTTCCTTAAGTGTGTTAATTGAATGGCGTATGATGTATCAAAAAACAATGATTAATACGTGTCCAATTACATAGTCTCACCCTATTTTTCTTTTTTTTCCTTTGGCTTTGAGATCGTGTTTGACGGGGGGCGTGGTTACAATGACGTGGTGTTTGTATAGTGAGGTCAATAAATGTCCAGCGATCAAGGTCGGCCAGGCCTGGGCGACAGCTGACAAACGGGTGTTCTCACACGTGAACAGTGAGCAGGATATGGAGAGATCAGTCGTCTTCTTTCCGGAGTAGACATCGTAAACCAAATATATAAAGGTATTACAAATAAATGTACTGTTTTGTTCCAGGCTGTATCACAACCGGCCGTGATTGGGAGTCCCATAGGGCGGCGCACAATTGGCCCAGCGTCGTCCGGGTTTGTTCTTATTAACTGACTTGCCTAGTTAAATTTAAAAACAAGTTAGTGCTTGGCAAAGGAGTAAATCACTTTATACACCCAGCTATTCGGTAGCAGTTCAGTACAACATATTATAGTTGCCTGCATATTGTTGCATTCTGTTATGCAATCTTACCTGTATTCTTTCTATCCTGTGGTGTGTGATTATAAGTTCTGAACATGTCAGGAGAATCATACCAGTACCAAGGGAATTATACTGAACAAAATAAATGCAACATGCAACAATATCCATCTTTTGTCACAAAAAAAAGGGGGCGTGGATCAGAAAACCAGTCAGTATCTGATGTGACCACCATTTGCCTCATGTAGCGCGAAACATCTTCTTTGCATCGAGTTGGTCAGGCTGTTGATTGTGGCCTGTGGAATGTTGTCCCACTCATGGCCGTGCGAAGTTGTCGTACACGTAGATCCAGAGCACCCCCCCCACAAAAAAATTTACAATCCAGAAGGTGCTCAATGGGTGACATGCCTGGTGAGTATGCAGGCCATGGAAGAACTGGGACATTTTCAGCTTCCAGGAATTGTGTACAGATCCTTGCGACATGGGGGCGTGCATTATCATGCTAAAACATGAGATGATGGCGGTCGATGAATGGCACGACAATAGGACTCAGGGTCTCGTCACAGTATCTCTGTGCATTCAAAATGCCATCGATAAAATACAATTGTGTTTATTGTCTGTAGCTTATGCCTGCCCATACCATAACCCCACGCCACCATGGGGCACTCTGTTCACAACATTGACATCAGAAAACCGCTCGCCCGCACAACGCCATACACACGGTCTGCGGTTGTGTCCCGGTTGGAAGTACTGCCAAATTCTCTACAACAAAGTTAGTGGCTTATGTTAGAGAAATGAAAATTCAATTCTCTGGCAACAGCTCTGGTGGACCTTCCTGCAGTCAGCATGCCATTTGCATGCACCATCAAAACTTGAGACATCTGTGTCATTGTGTTGTGACAAAACTGCACATTTTAGTGGCCTTTTATTGTCCCCCGCACAAGGTGCAGCTGTGTAATGATCATACTTCCTAAAGATTGGAACACGGCCGCGGTCATCCACCCCCCCCTCTTCAAAGGGGGAGACACTCTAGACCCAAACTGTTACAGACCTATATCCATCCTGCCCTACCTTTCTAAAGTCTCTGAAAGCCAAGTGAACAAACAGATCACCGACCATTTCGAATCCCACCGTACCTACTCCGCTATGCAATCTGGTTTTCAAGCTGGTCACGGGTGCACCTCAGCCACGCTCAAGGTCCTAAACGATATCATAACCGCCATCGATAAAAGACAGTACTGTGCAGCCATCTTCATCAACCTGGCCAAGGCTTTCGACTCTGTCAATCACCACATTCTTATCGGCAGACTCAATAGCCTTGGTTTCTCTAATGACTGCCTCACCTGGTTCACCAACTACTTCTCTGACAGAGTTCAGTGTGTCAAATCGGAGGGCCTGTTGTCCGGACCTCTGGCAGTCTCTATGGGGGTGCCACAGGGTTCAGTTCTCGGGCCGACTCTTTTTCCGTATATATCAATGATGTCGCTCTTGCTGCGGGTGATTCTTTGATCCATCTCTACGCAGACGACACCATTCTGTATACATCTGGCCCTTCTTTGGACACTGTGTTAACAAACCTCCAAACGAGCTTCAACGCCATACAACACTCCTTCCGTGGCCTCCAACTGCTCTTAAATGCTAGTAAAACGAAATGCATGCTGTTCAACCGATCGCTGCTCGCACCTACCCACCTGTCCATCACTACTCTGGACGGTTCTGACTTAGAATATGTGGACAACTACAAATACCTAGCTGTCTGGTTAGACTGTAGACTCACATTAAGCATCTCCAATCCAAAGATACATCTAGAATCAGCTTCCTATTTCGCAATAAAGCCTCCTTCACTCATGCTGCCAAACATACCCTCGTAAAACTGACTATCCTAACGATCCTCGACTTCGGCGATGTCATTTACAAAATAGCTTCCAACACTCTACTCAGCAAATTGGATGCAGTCTATCACAGTGCCATCCGTTTTGTCACCAAAGCCCCATATACTACCCACCACTGCGACCTGTATGCTCTCGTTGGCTGGTCCTCGCTACATATTCGTTGCCAAACCCACTGGCTCCAGGTCATCTATAAGTCCTTGCTAGGTAAAGCTCCACCATATCTCAGCTCACTGGTCACCATAGCGACACCCACCTGTAGCACATGCTCCAGCAGGTATATTTCACTGGTCATCCCCAAAGCCAACATCTACTTTGACCTCCTTTCCTTCCAGTTCACTGCTGCCAATGATAGGAACGAATTGCAAAAATAACTTAAGTTGGAGACTTATCTCCCTCACTAACTTTAAGCGTCAGATCGCTGCAGCTGTACACAGCCCATCTGTAAATAGCCCATCCAACCAACTACCTACCTCATCCCCATATTTGTTTTGTTTTTCTGCTCTTTTGCACACCAGTATTTCTACCTGCACATCCTCATCTGCACATCTATCACTCCAGTGTTAATTGCTAAATTGTAATTACTTTGCCACTATTGGCCTATTTATTGCCTTACCTCCTTCATTTGCACACACTGTATACAGATTTTTCTATTGTATTATTGACTGTACGATTGTTTATCCCATGTGTAACTGTTGTTTTTGTCGCACTGCTTTGCTTTATCTTGGCCAGGTCGCAGTTGTAAATGAGAACTTATTCTCAACTAGCCTACCTGGTTAAATAAAACTGTTTAATAAATAAATAAAAATGCTGTTAGTTCAGCTTCTTGATATGCCACACCTGTGACGTGGAAGGATTATCTTGGCAAAGGATAAATGCTCACTAGCAGGGATGTAAACACATTTTTGCACAAAATCTGAGAGAAATGTTTTTGTGCGTATGGAACATTTCTGGGATCTTTTATTTCATCTCATGAAACATGGGACCAACACTTTACAACACTGTTTATTTACCAAACACGGTTTATATTTTGGTTCAGTGTACATATAAAAGAGAAGTCGATTTGTCCCATTATCCATGGAGGCCTAGACCACACTGCGGATGTCAGCCAGGACACACATGCACGGGGACAGAGCATAAATCCATTGTCTGCAGTGTTCCAGTGCAGTTGCCAGGCACCTGGGTGGTCAAATGGTGTTGAATAACACTCACTATGCAACACAGGGTCTTGTTGCAGTAAGTACAACTCAAACCCATGATTTAACAAATGGGTCATGTCATATGCAATCCAACAGAGGGTCCAGAGCACCCAGGGTCACTTCACTCAGTACAAAAAGTACATTGAAATTCCAATCCCATGTGTCCAATTTGGAAGTTCAATTTCAGTTTACTTATTGAATAAACAGATTTTCAATCTTTATACGAGCCATAAAGGATACAGGATAGTAGTTCAATATCCTATCTGTATTTCAATGTCATGTTCCCCATCCATTAGTGCATACAGTTACATCTGACAATTAGAAGAATAATCACATCTCAATGTGCTTTTAGGTCATTTAATTTATCAGGTTACAGATGAACGAGGATTACAAAACAAAACCTGCCTCATAGTTAAAAGACATTCTTCAAACAAACAAGAGTTTCAAAGGTTGAGGCATTTCATTATTCAGAAAAACCCATCCCATTTGAGACATCTCACATAACACTTTCATTTACATTCAGGCTAGTTTTGACCCGAGGATAACTGAACAAACAGATGTATAAACATTAAGTTGAAAATAAAGAGAATGCAGTATATGCCTTAACTGTAGCTTTTTCTTTAGCCACTCAAAATCGACTTTTCACATCACAAAAAGGTATCACGAAACAAGTGACTGTTTTACAGAACATTTCATACCCATAAACTAAAAAAGTAAACACTCCCCTTTAGGAGAGATGGCCCTTCCCTTTACATAAATAAACAACACAATGACCATATAAAGAAGCAGCCACTCAACTCACTTCATGGTTTTAAGGCGTATGAATGCTTGCTTACATCAAGCATAAATGACAGGCAAACCGAGGGACGGCCTGACAACGGTATCCTTCCACCTTAGGAGCCGTGGTAGAGGAGCATGGTGCTGAACAGGGCATGGTTATACTGCTGATGGTTGTACTGCTGCTCTGCCTTCACCGATGTCTGGTGTTCCACCTGGCTGCCCGCGTTACCAGTGGCAACCATGTGCTCTTCTGCATCCCTGTAGACGTGGTGGGGGACGATGTCGGCAGGGGCGATGGTAGAGTCACACCCATTCAGGTGTGTTGGGGGGCAGTGCCTGTTTAAGGGGGTCCCCTCACACCCTAAACCTGCTTCTAGAGGGTCACCTGCCATTGGAAATGAGACACCTGGTCAAAATAATTTCAAATACTGTGTTTGCCAGTACGGGGCCACAACTTCATACTCAGAGATAAGCAAATATATACGAATTGATTTTGTTTTGCACAACTATTCCCCTTAGAGATGAACATTTCAGAAACTGTAAACCTGTGACTCAATCTATGCAGGAATTCAAATCGATAGGTTGCCAAATGGGTTCCAGAAAATTTTACATAATCTCGTTATCTTTCACCCTTGAACTTGATTGCATTGGGTCACATCCTGATTCACTGTACTCTTCCTGGTTATATTGACACACCAATCACTGCTCCTCCTCGGCACACTTCCCAAGTTTCTCCACCTTCCCCACTCCCATTGGTTCAGGCAAGATGAGACGATCAAAGTCCCTTATAGATGTCAACACAGATGACAACGTCATAAAACACCATGCTTAAGATGGTTTCAATGAGACATAATCATATAGTCCTAGAAACAAGAATTTAACATGCTGCCACCACTTGCTGTAATGGGGAATAATCCTAACAGGCTGACTGTGTCACGGGCACGAGCGTTGCAATATAAAGTCAAGAGAAGAAAAAGCCTAGGAGAGATGACTAGAAACGATTCGGTTGACCGTTTGTGTGGATTGTCGGACTAGAGGACCTTGTGCATTTCAGGTAAAATAACTCAATGTTTATATCCTAGGACACATTAGCTAGCAAGTGCAAGCTAGCTAGCTAAATTGCCATAAATGTTTAATGCTTTTTGAACTGTCCCCAAATTAATGTAATTGGTTCAGTTTGTGTTGATATTTTAACCTGCGTGTTGTGATCGCGTTTGGTGTGGGTGGACAAAATACATTTATGCACGATGGCGCACGCGCGCAGTTGGGTTACCGGTTTGACCCATTACCACCAACGAGGAGATGGCACGTGGGTACCTGCTTCTATAAACCAAATGAGGAGATGGGAGAGGCAGGACTTGCAGCGCAATCTGCGTCACAATACAACTGACTTCTATTTTAGCCCTTGGCAACGCAGACGCTCGTTGGCGCGGGCGAGCAGTGTAGGTGCAATAATTGAAAAGTATAGATTTCCGAAATTATTTTGCAACGCTCACGCAGCGTAGTCAGCCTGTTAGAAACAAGACAGCACAACTGAGGGCCTGCCCAGCTATCTCAATATCACTAGAGGGCGCCAAACCTCCCAGTCATTCAGGGCACTTCAATTGAAAGATGAAATAGATTACTGCTCTGTGTTCAGACCAATGTTGAGATTCTTTCTCATGTACACAAAAAAAACAAAGCCACCATCATGTTATTCAAAGGAATGAACATTTAATGAGTTTAAAAGTATACAAAACTACTCAGCACTGAGCATCAGAAGCTCTAATAAATGCAATCTACTCGTTAACATTTGTGATTCTGTACAGACTGAATAATAGTGCAGGGCAGATTCCTTGACAGAACAATTGTCCTTCATGTATGAAGCAGATGGATGGGAGGAGGGATTTTAAGTTTGTGAACAATATATTTACGAAGGTTCCTTTTCTTTTTTTTTCTCAAACGATTTCCAGCCTTAGGAAAGAGTAGCTTCCCCTTGTTTCGTGAAAATGGTAGCACTACTAATCACACTCATTTATCATATTTCAATATTTAACTTTTGTCATTAGTGAAGTTAGCAAAGCAATAGTACATTATAATACAACAAAACAAGCCAACACTTAGAAAAACAGTCAATATAAACTAAACCATTTTCAACACCACACAATAGGTACTAGGCTATACAGAAAAGCGTACAAAGTCCTCTCCTAGAAAATCAGAAAGAGAAGGGGCACTAGGAGTGTCTAACAGAACCAAAGTCTCCAGTCTGCTAGCTAACAGGACAGTGTCAGTTCAAATAGCACCTTGGAAATACCTAAAAGCTCACATAATATAGAAAAGCTGCATAGCGAAGGTTTATGTACTTTATATATTTATGTAAAGATATGCTTTGGCATAAGAGTTTTTGTATAAAAAAACTAAATAGCTTTATAGCTACAGGACAAGAGTTAATACAAATGTTTCTCAGAGGGGAAAATTTAACTAATAAAACAAATATGCTTCATCTCATTACACTGAGGGTAGAAACATTCTCTAGTGGCCTCTTCATTCTGACATGAGATGGACAAATTCTGTGTTTTGCCCCTTATTGGGTGGAGCGGCATCACAATGGCACCATTAAATACAGTACTCAGTAAACACATCACTGTCTAACTCATCATCATAAAAGGGCAGAATTCTGTCATTGCATATTCATGATGCAGAGGGAAACGTCAGTGCAGCCTCAATGACTTGAAGTCTAACCTTCTCCATAAACTGAGGCTTGTTTCAGTACATTGTTCCCACGGTGTGGGTGTTTCTACATTAAATAACTGTAATTATCATTTGACAACGTTATTACAGTTAACATTGTGCAATGTAGGGTAGGTGGAAGGATAATTGTGCAAAACAGAATTCACTCACCCTAAAAGGGGCTTTGCCAAAAACACTAGAGATTTTTTAACAAGAATTTTGTGAATCATTCAAAGCTACCAGTAAAACGAAACATAAAAAACAAATGTTTCTCTAGCGATTATGGTAGCAAGGCAATGTTTTTCATAACATGTAGGTACAATGTATACAAGTTATTTACATCCCTTTTTTTAGAACCGCAAGAGTATAACAATACCATGCCAAAAACCCAACAATACCATGCAAAAAAAAGTAATGCCATCTGTTGGAAAACATGGCCAGAGAGGGCCTGGTGGACATTCTACCAAGATACAACCACTAGGAGGGTCAACACTCTTACTCAACACACTAAGGCCTCTACAGGTAGGCGTAGGAGTTAGTGCAGCGACAGGGGATCTGCATGGAGGCCACAGTGAAGATCTCTTGCTCCTTAGCGGCTGGGGTAGACACCTCCACTCCCCCCTGGCTCACCAGGCCTGGCACCGGCGCAGACCCATTCATCCCAAACGCAAAGGGTCCTGGCCCACCTGAGCTCACTGCCGGCGGCGCTGCTGACTCCATACTCTCCTGGTGCATGCTCTCCATCAGTACCTCTCCGACACCGCAGACCAACCCATTCCCGTTCAGCATCCCCAGCGGCAGGCACAGACCTGGTGAGAGCAGTGGATGAGCGTGTTGAACTACCATCAAGAACAGGACTAGATGAGAACACGACATACAGGGCAGAATACCCTACAGTCCCAAAGAGGTAATTCCATCATGCACAGCTGCCTGGGCATAAGGGGAGACTGCTATTTAGCATGCTAGAATAATCAACCTTACTCAGTGAGTCCAAAGTCCAATTGTAGGCTTCATTCAGCAATAATCATCCACTGCCCCATTACCTGATACCCTGCAGCGTCAATCAACTTCCTGGCAACCGCTCACAATTCTACTCCAGAGTTTGCAGAAGTCCAATAAAACAAGCCATGCATTTACACATGCCAACATCAGAGGCCTGGCAAGCAGCCACGGGTAAGTCCCCTCCCACCCCCTTCTTCATACTGCTCATTGTAAAGCTGCACAACTAAGGGAACAATAATGTATTCAACCAGATTCTCAATAGGCCAGCACTCAAAGGTTAATCCTGATTTTACAACAGGATTTTATGAGGTTTCGACACTTGATGCTTTATCACGTATAATTATGGAAAGTCATGAAAAACATTTATAATCTCCTCCCAGGTTTGATTAGGTTATTTTTTATAAAGTATAAAAAATGCTAACAAATGCAAAAACCTAACCTTCAGTTCTGGCCTTCTTGATTTGATTATCTTCCATGTTATCAAACGACCTCTTTCTATTTGGTGCCCCGTTAAGGAGGCTCCGCCCTTGAATGAGAGGGTGGGAGTGGCCTCCGTTCTGGATGGCACCATTCAGACCAAAGCCATTAAGCTGGGTCAGGTTCTGGTACCGCTGCAGGTTCTGGGCATTGGATAGTATCTCTGCACACTCGCGAAACCCCTGGGCATGGGCCAGGTCAGCAGCGGACAGCCCACTAGCGTTCCTCATACTGTGCAATAAGAGAAGAGAGTGTTAGAGAAACCCACACCCTGCCATAGCCAGGGATCACACACATACACACACACACTTAATCTCACATACACACAGGTCCCTGACTGCCTCTGCTAGTCTAACATCATCTCTGAGGGAGAGATGACGACTGATCCTATTAGATCATTTTTTGCCCTTTATTTATTATAATTTAAGGTTTTGGAAATAAAATACATTTTTAAATGACACGTAAATATGTCCACTGCAAGAGAACATGATAAACAACTGTTATACACAAATTTGAATAATGCGTGAATCTCAAAACCAAAATCACTTCCACATCCCAGAAATAGTTTTGTTCAAAATGTCAAAATGTTCCTTAGGTTGATTCCTGGTATCAAATGTCTGAAAGATTGAGCAGAAGAAATGTACGTCCTTGGAGATCATGGACTAGTTCAGTTCAAAGCCATCACAAAGAGGAATTTTTCGGTTTTGGATTGGTGACATCCCAAATTGGCACAGATTTCCAAAGGAAGACATTTCCTTCACATTAAAAGTTATGCAAGGTGGTGTCAATTCTTGACGTTCAGGTACAGAGATGTTGAGCAGGTTCAAAATCATGGTCAAGTTAACCTTGTGGAAAATGTATGTGCATGTATGTATGTATGAATGAGAGAATTTAAGAAAAGTGCCTTTGAAACTTTAGGTCTAAAAAAGCTGAATAATGACAATCTTGACAAAGTGAGTAGAAGAGACTGGCAACACAGGATCAAAGTTCTCTTTCTAAATATGGTCAAACTGCAGGCCACAGGACAGGCATTCAGAGGTCCTCCAACTCATCGGTTAGGCACATATCAGGGGAAGCGGCCTTTTTCAGTTCATCCATGATGTCCATGTTTTGATGAGACAAAGAAAAGAAAAAAAGAGGGAAAAGACATGGAAAGGAAAAGCAAAAGAAACGAACAGAATGGCAGAGTAATCTTCAAGGAACAAGAATGACCAAAGATGTCTTCTTTCTTCCAGGATAGGAAAGTGAAAAAGAGACTCGATGAGTTGGAGCTCAGTGCCACTCACTGTTTAAGAAGATCATTTAAAAAAAATGAAAACAGACATGTCATGGTGTCAAAGCGGCTGGCATCCAATCAGAAGGGCCCAATAAGGTTAAGAAAACACCATACCCTCCACGTTGGTATCGCAACAGACAACAACAATACCAATGGGTGATTTGGTCTCAGATTCAGGCGTGTGCATAACAGTCTGTTTAGTCATTTTCTGTTGCCGCTATAAACCTGTAATAAACATACAGTAGGACTTTATGAATGAGCAAACAGCAATGCAGTGAGCATGATTTCCATAATGCTTCTAGATATGCTATCCATAAGGCAAGGATGTCACTGGGTGGGTAACACTTCAGCGTATTAGCGTCACTCTTGCATCAGTGTTTGGGCGGCTCTCGGTCTGGATTTTTAAATTATTTTGTAAAAAAGGTGAAAGGGATAAGTGAGTGTCAAAGCAAATGAGTCTAAAATATAGTACTACTCTAACCTGGGTACTAAGCCAAATATAAAGCTATCAAATAGGGCCAGACCAAAAAGACCCGCTTCTAAGTAGGTCATAAACAAGTAAAGAATTGCCAGGTCACTGTTCCTGTCCTGGCATGCGTTGTAGCAGACCAAAAACATTCCCTTGTAAGGATAGAGGTCTGCGCTGCCATGGAACCGGTTCAATTCATTTCCTGGAAGTGTCTAGAAAAATACTCTAAGCAAACGGAGGCCATAAGCTTGACTGTCTGGATGCCAATTGCCCAACATTTCTGCTGGCTGGCGGGAGAACAGTTCTACACTTGTTGTTTCTGAGGCTAAACACCATTGGATTCCGCGGCAAAATGATTGTGCAAGGCGAACAACCAGGTCTTTGTGAGGGGAAGAGGGTTGAAGCAGGCCTGTGTGTCAAGGAATGAACTTCTATTTGGAAATGAGAAAACGGGAACACTTGACCTTCTGTGGGCAGTGTGTGCCTCTCATAGATTCCAATGATGCACTAAGAACAAATGAAAACTGAGAAACTACCCTAGTGTTTTGGTGTTGCTGTACGTGGTCATCATCTTATGGATGTACTGTAGAAATATCAATTGTAAATATACATAAAGTGAAAGGTGCAGCAACCCAGTGACATCCAGGAAGTTATATACACACACACTTCAGTTTAGATACGGTTCACTCATTCATAAACTCACTGCTTTGTTTCTCTTACACTCCCTATTACTATCTTAATGTGCAGTCAAACAAAAATACAAACAACGTGCTTGAGATCACATTTCTCTGTTGAATTAAAAAAAAAAAAAAATCACATGATTAACTTGCATACATATTCCCCCCCTGCTGACCAAGTTTGAAAAAACAAAAATTAACGCTTCCAAGAGATTCTACCTTCAAGCAACAGCTGTGTTTATATAGAATGTTGTTGTGAGCATGTAGATTGACGGGTCTCACTAAGAGGAGTAACAATCATTCAGGGTGCCAGAGAATCTGAGACAACCAGTGTGGGGAACACAATGTGCACAAAGAACAAGACGCCAAGTATTCTGTTCTGGCTTCTCTGAGAAATAACCCATTTTTGTATAGGTAATCAGGTAACATTTCAACCCAAATCTGCAAGTGAATATGTTGAAGGGAGAAACAGGATATCGTTTATGATCAACCAAACCAAATGATACTATGTAGGTTATATGCAATGTGTACACATACAGTTAGAGACCCATCTTTCAGTCTATTTATATCTGAACTATGACCCAAATAATGAGGCGCTGATGAAAGAATTATCTTATTAGGAAGGAAATAGTCAGTCACTGAAAGGTCAGCGTTTAGAAATAATCCCACCAATAATCTCCCATTCTGTCCCACTTTGTTAAGGAGGAACAGTCTACAGCCTAACCCCTAACCTTCTGATCCAATCCCAGGCCTGGACCCACCCCCTGCTGTAACTAACAAAGACCAGATGTGTCATTAAAATATATATATATATTTTTTTTTAAGGTAGTAACTCCACCTCCTTGAATTTGACTGATGTATTATGGATAAATTACACAGACTAAAGATCCTTTTAAGTTTGTTTTATATAGAAAAATAACGAAGAGTCAAACTGCAAACGTGTTCTTGTTTACAACAATAGTATTTTTTTTAGAGCACATGGGCTGTAAGAAGAAATCACGGAAATAACATTTCATTACAATAATTTGTAACCTTTATTTAACTAGACAAGTCAGTTAAGAACAAATTCTTATTTTCAATGACGGCCTACGCTGGCCAAATCCGGACAAAGCTGGACCAATAGTGTGCCGCAGTATGGGACTCCCAATCACAGCTGGATGTGATACAGCCCGAATTCAAACCAGGGTGTCTGTAGTGACGCTTCTAGCACAGATGCAGTGCCTTAGACTGCTGCGCCACTCGGGAGCCATAATTTGACCGTAATGTGTAATCAGATCCTGGAGTAACCGATGGGATAGCATACACCCAAAAGTACCAATGGCTGCAGTTAGACAGGTAGCTCAATACTGATATTTTTCCCACTAATTGGTATTTTGACCAGTCAGATCAGATCTTTTCACATTGGATATTTTTCAGATCTGTTGGTCAAAAGACCAATTAGTGAAAAGAGTGATTACAATAGGGCTGCCTGTGGAAACATATCCAAAGTGACAGGTTGCTCCTCAGACTACCTTACATTAATGAGTGACATGTAATGTGATACGTAACGCTTTACCCATTATTTTACCTGTACTACCATAATGGCCAAGCTTTCATCACCCCACACAGATCCTTTGTCAGTTATTGGGTGAAGAAAATAATGGAGCACTCAACATGTTATGAACAGACTGTAGCCCCCACCAATCTTCATTGAATATAACAGGAAATAAAGGAAACACTAGAGTAAATGAGGTTACAACGTATATTGTATACTAAGCATGTGTGGTTCCCGAGTTAAATAAGTAATTAACATCCCATCATGTTTAGGGTCATGTATAAAAAGGCTGGGCAGGCCCCCATAGGATGACAATGTCCCCATCCACAGGGCACGAGTGGTCACAATGGTTTGATGAGCATGAAAACCATATGTCTCAGTCAACCCAATTGAACAGATTCTGGAGCGACGCCTGAGACAGCGTTTTCCACCACCAACAAAACACCAAATGATGGAATTTCTCGTGGAAGAATGGCGTCACATCCCTCCAATAGAGTTCCAGACGCTTATAGAATCTATTCCAAGGTGCATTGAATCTGTTCTGGCTCATGGTGCCCAACACCTTAAGACACTTTATGTTGCCGTTTCCTTTATTTTGACCTGTATATGAAGTATATTAAAACATTTTCAGATAAACCACACGTTTACATAGTTTTTTCCCTCAAATTCGATTACATTATGCATAATATGTAGAATAAATGTGTGACAAACACATGAAAGTAGTCAGAAAAAGAAGCCAACTACCAACATTTCTGGGAAACATTCTGTGATGCTCCTTTGTACACAAAGTGGTCCCCATTGCAAGGATGTCACTGTTTATCCTTTAACTACTCAGCCAACTGACATTTACTCCTGAGGTGCTGACCTGTTGCACCCTCTACAACCACTGTGATTATTATTATTTGACCCTGCTGGTCATCTATGAACGTTTGAACATCTTGGCCATGTTCTCTTATCTCCACCCAGCACAGCCAGAAGAGGACTGGCCACCCCTCAGAGCCTGGTTCCTCTAAGTTTATTCCTAGATTCCTGCCGTTCTAGGGAGTTTTCCTAGCCACCGTGTGTCTACAAATGCATTGCTTGCTGTTTGGGGTTTTAGGCTGGGTTTCTGTACAGCACGTTGTAACATCGGTTGAAGTAAAAATGGCTTTATAAATATATTTGATTGATTATCATTATGATGCCATGACAACGACAAAGGAGTTGGTTATAGCATAAACAGACGGGCATCCAGTCTGAGAAACCCTCAGTGAGACTAATTGAAGTGTTGGTGATAAATGTCCATTCACAAAAGCCAATGGAGGCATTGTGAACACCCCTTTAAGTAAATTGTCACAACTTCATTAATGAACCCTCAAACTGAATATCAGCTACATACATGACCTCCAGCTACTGAAATACAACTACTGAGACAGAGAGAAAATATATTTCACTGACAATTTTACTTTAATGTTTCAATTAATTATTGCACTTGAATGAGTTGGTAGACGACATTAGAATCTCAGCATTATTAGATGTATCATCAATTGGCATGTCAATAATGGCCCGTCAATAATTGCCTTTGACTCAAACCCAGTAATAGACAGTTAATCTATCCAGACGAAGCGCTATCTAATCTAAACCCTCAACTTCGGATCCTCAGCTGGAGTTCTGTCGTTTCACTTCTTAATTATGGAGATGGAGTAGTTTCTCTTCTTCTTCTTGTCCCTCTCCAACTCTATCAAAATCTCCAAGCGTCTCCATAGTAACCCCTCTATTTTGGCAACACTGTGCTCAGAGTGCTGTTAAAGCTTGATAATAATGTTGTATTTCCCTTCACAGGATCCGAGCCCCACTGTAGAGGCTCTATTTTAGTTACTCTTTCTGCATGTGTTGTCTGGTCTTTAAATAGGTCAATAAGCAATAGGAAATACCCCAGTCTTCTGTGAATTATATCTGGAGACAGGTCCCAAAAACACTGTTCCTGCACAATAAAAGGCATGTTTGGATCCAGTTAGCCTATGTTCCTTTTCATGTACTGATTAAATACTACATGGCAAGATTTTTTTTTAAATTTTGACTCAAACATCTACAGTAATCCATTAATAAACTATGGCTAGTAAGTCAAGAGGACAATGTATTTTGTGCATTTGAATCAGATCTCACGTCCCTGAATATGGTAAAGGTGCCTTGAATTAAGACGGAATGTCCAATAAAAACACTTAGTTAAGTGGGTTTTTAATCCTGCAGTTTTCTTTTTGTTGCTTTCAGCTATGATTATTTTTCTGTCCCTGGTGTAACGCATCACATACCTCAGCAGGGGAGCCTATCGAATGACATGTCAGAGTTGGCATGGACAACGACAGGCTAATTGCTGTCTTGCTCAGGGAAAATCCTTTAGATAAGGGAGGCCTTGCATTTCCCCTCTTCCTCCCCCTGACTTCTAGCCCTCTTACATTCCATCTCCAAACCTCTCACCACATCCCAGCACCTCTGCTCCCATTTGGTTCCTCTAGTGCAGTGGTTCCCAACAGTCGCATAATTCTTTCAACATAACATTTAGTGAATTTTAGCAATCAATGTAATTATTAATTTGCATTGTGAAAAGTAATGTAAAATTGCTTAGAATACCACTAATACCCCCAACTGTTAAAATATGGAAGATATTTATTTTATTGCAGAAAACCTGCTGTACACCTCTGCAGACCGCAGGTTGGAAACCAGTGCTCTAGTGACAAAGTAATCAATCCACTTAATGTTTTGCTTTGCTGAAAAGTTTGATGAATCTATGGTTCAGGTCAGGGAGAGGGGGAAATTAAGGCCATCCTTATTTTAACCTCAACACACCCCATAATGATATCTACAATAATAAACAATCATAATGTCCTGTCAGTGAGACCCGTCATCTGTGTGTGAAATGCTGAAGAATGATACAGTACCTTGAAGAATCACCCTGTTGGATTTGAAATGATCATGTCCGAATCTGAACAGTAAGTAAGGAAGCGTTAATTTCTCTTTTTAAATGCCTGGTATGCTTTGCTTTTGAGTTCTGAGCACACAGCCACTGTCTTCTGTTGCTAGCCTATCACCTTCAAGAGAGATCCTAAAATCATGCTGACCTGTGACTGATTAAAGCTCACTACTCAAATGGGTCCTACGGTTAGTTTACAAACAGAAACAAACAAATAAATACAGGAACAGGTAATATTAAGCAAAGCATGCAGGTCTAAACATGTCTAAAGAAATTTACTTTTAAAAAATATTCATAAATTTCCTAGCATTAAAACCAATCACCGCAAGAAATACCTCAACAGTTTGCCAGTGTGTAGATAGGAAGCGATAGTGAGAACACTCAATGCCACAACAGTACGGCTATCCCAGGGAACGGGGCAGACTCTGCAGTGTCTATTCTCCCCCTTTTCTAGGATTACTTGAAAAAATCAAGTCATTTCGAATTCAATGGCTGCAAAACATTGAGACGTGGAGGTTTCTGAGTCTTATTTGTTAACAGTACAAAAGAAGAAGAGATCATAAAATTTTTCTGGAGTATTTCTTTCTTAATGCCACTTTCATAAGGGAAAAGGTGACAGAAGATCAGATAATCAAAACAGATCTTATGGTATCATAGGGTTAATACTGAAGGTGACATTCAAAAACAGAACAGTTTCTCTTCTACGCAGCAGAAATAGTATAGGCCCTATAAAAGGTATAATATGACAGTTATTAAGAACCATTATGACAGAATTGTTAGCATTATACAGTTAAATAGTTCAGGCACTGTTTGACCCTAGAGACTGTGCTACTCTGGACTATTCTCTATCCACTACCCTACCCGGAGTGATTTATCAACTACCTATGCTGAGCTTTCCCCCTAGAGGAGCTCATTGTAAAATCCTGAATGTGCTTGAGGCTCATGACAAGAAATCCAAAAAGAGAACGCAAAAGTGAAATAAAATAAAATATTGACGTGTTAAGCATCAAAACGATCTATGCATGTTATTAGGTATTCCAGGTTGACTGTGAACGTTTGTCAATTTTAATGGATGACTATTTGAGTGAAACAAACTAATATACATTTATATTAAGCATATATTTATACATTTTAATAAACTAGAATGTTTGACCTGAAATTCCCTGAACAGAATGCTGCCGCCACTTGCTGCTTTTCTGCATGTATTGACGAAGATCTCAGATCGATGATACCAAGAGATTAGGTCAATTGTCCAATGTCATCTGGAAAAAGGGCAGTAGTGTGTTAACGGGGAAATAAAAGACCTGAATCAAAAACGATAGAACACAACCAAGTCTGCAGGCTGAGATGTTTGCGCCGGATGATTCAAGATGATCAGGGCACAAGAAAAGCACGTGTCCAGAATAACGGGCTACGGTTTTAATGCAGGTCATAGTCTTGCTATGTTGAACTTGAGTCTTGAAATGCAGAAAACACTATGCTAGATGGTTATAACTCTTCATTATGATAATCATGTTTCAGGCTAGTTGAGATGGTTCAGGGACAAACCCACAAACAAGGACACGTTCCATGGCTTCAGAAAATGTCCATGCTCTGCATATTTGGGTCTATCTTAAAGAGAAGTCATTCTAGCTGCTCTTCATGTTGTGGTTTGAGAAGCTGAATAGGCTTGGCCTCTGAAGTAAATAGTGTAGCCCAATGCAGCGGTATTGGTCAGTTAAATGGTAAGTCAGACTGGAAGGAGGGGGGGGGGGGGAGCAGACAAGAGCTCAAATCAGATGGAAGCGAGAAATCTCCCTCATTTTTTCTGGTTCGTAGACCAGACCTAGCTGCTATCACATTGGTGTCTATGGGAGAACCACCCATTAAGTAGACCAAAAATGTGAGAGAAGAAAATTAAATGGTAAACTGCCTGAGTTGGACATCTTCATTTATTCACCATCTTCGCTCAAAATGTCCAAGGAGAACGTCAATCTAAGGTCAGGTGAAAGTCACAGCAAAGATCAGGAGGGGTTCCTCTTGAGGGGCGAGAAGCAGGAAGGGGAAAGAGTACTGGAGCAAAGTGGCAAAGCAGAAAAAGCACAGCGCAACAGCAGCCACGACAGCAACTTCTGTGATTGGTCAAGGTTCTCTTCTCTTCTGTAATTGGTCAAATGTCCTCTTCAGAAGTGAGAGAGAGAGCTCTGTTCATGAGACACAGAGAGTAGTATGGTACAATAAATATCTATTAACAATTTGTGTAGCAGCAGCAGCAATGTAGCTATATCCCCAAATGGGGACAAGTTTGACCAAGGAATATCAGATCAAATCCCTATTTGATTAAGAACAAAGTTATAGTATTAGTTCACACATATTAGTTCTAATTCTTTTGATATACTTTTAAAGATGGAGATGTATTTGGCTCAACGACTGAATGCGTCACAGTGAAAGGAAAAGGAATGGAAATGGTTGGGTGCATTTGAAAGTTCAAAATGTAATGTACTATTCAATATCATGATAAATGTATAGTTGGCAACAGTAAGAAAATGCTATATTTATGCATATGATTCAATTAGGATGTTCAATTATATTTGCCGCCGGTCAAAATAAGTCTGTTTACATGCGGCTTAATCTTACAAAAATAAACTATTTCCTTTGTCAGCAGTTAATTTAAATTAAAAAGCTCCCCTCAAACAAACATTAATCTGGCTGGTGTAGACATAACTTCCAAAATTCAAAGGAAGCAGTTGTGTAAACCTGGCACCAGTCTGTGTGGGAATCTCTGCGTGCAACTGAGAGCTACGTTTACAGTAGAATTAGAGCTGGCGGGTGAACGGTAGGCCCAATAACAGCCTAATGTTGTTTGTAGAAGTTATTTAAAGCTGAATGCATTTATGTAGCATTGCCATTTATAGTAAATTTAATTTTTTTAAGGGCTTCAGTAATGTTCCATTTCAAACTAATACGCACATTTTATTTAGTCTGCATGCTTCAATGGGTCAATAGCACTAAAAAGGGTAAACATTACTATTAGACTAGCGCATCGACTCCCTGTCTCCTCTACAGCAGGTGGACATTGCCACCCATCTGATCAAGTTCAAATGAAGTGTTCAGTATTCTCTGATGATTCACAACATAAGCGAGAGCGCTTGCATACTCGACATGGCCAAAAGTATGTGGACAAGTGCTCATCCCCCTTTGCTGCCATAACAGCCTCCACTCTTCTGGGAATGCTTTCCACTAGATGTTGGAACATTGCTGCAGGTCTTGCTTCCATTCAGCCACAAGAGCATTAGTGAGGTCATGCACAGATGTTGGGCGATTAGACCTGGCTTGCAATCGGCGTTCCAATTCATTTAAAAGGTGTTCGATTGGGTTGAGGTCAGGGCTCTGTGCAGGCCAGTCAAGTTCTTCCACACCGATCGACAAACCATTTCTGTATGGACTTTCGCTTCGTGCACGGAGGCATTGTCATGCTGAAACAAGAAATGGCCTTTCCAAAACGGTTGCCTCAAAGTTGTAAGCACAGAATCATCTACAATGAAGATTTCCCTTCACAGGCTTCCTGAGTGGCGCAGAGGTCTAAGGCACTGCATTGCAGTGCTTGACGCATCACTACAGCCACGGGTTCAATCCCAGGCTTTGTCACAGCCAAATGTGACTGGGAGACCCATGAGCGCGCGCACAATTGGCCCAGCATCGTTAGGGGAGGGTTTGGCCAGCTGGGATTTCCTTGTCCCATCGCGATCTAGTGAGTCCTTGTGGCTGGCCGGGCACCTGCAAGCTGCAAGTGATTCCTCCAGCACATTGGTGTGGCTGGCTTCCGGGTTAAACTAACAGTGTGTCAAGAAGCAGCGCGGCTTGGCAGGGTTGTGTTTCGGAGGACGCATGGCCCTCGACCTTCGCCTCTCCAGAGTCCGTAGGGAGTTGCAGCAATGGGACAAGACTAACTACCAATTGGCTATCACAAAATTGGGGAGAAACGGGGTAAAAGTACAACAAAAATGTACAAAAAAAATTTGATTTCCCTTCAACACAACTAAGGGGCCTTGCCCAAACCATGAAAAACAGCCCCAGATCATTATTCCCCCTCCAAACTTTACAGTTGGCACTATGCATTCAGGCAGGTAGCGTTCTCCTGGCATCCGCCAAACCCAGATTCATCCGTTGGACTGTCAGATGGTGAAGCGTGATTCATCACTCCAGAGAACACGTTTCCCCTGCTCCAGAGTAATGGTGGCGAGCTTTACACCACTCACCAGACGCTTGGCATTGCGCATGGTGATCTTAGGCTTGTGTGCGGCCGTGGAAACCGTTATTGTGCTGACATTGCTTATAGAGGCAGTTTGGAACTCGTAGTGTTGCTGCAACCGAGCACAGATGATTTTTACATGCGCTTCAGCACTCGGCAGTCCTGTTCTGTGAGCTTGTGTGGCCTACCACTTGCTCCTATTTTCCACTTCACAATAACAGCACTTACAGTTGACCGGGGCAACTCTAGCAGGGCATAAATTTGACAAACTGACTTGTTGAAAAGGTGGCAGCCTATGATGGTGCCATGTTGAAAGTTACTGAGCTCCTCCATACGAGCCATTCTACTGCCAATGTCTGTCTATGGAGATTGCATGGCTGTGTACTCAATTTTATACACCTGTCAGCAACGGGTGTGGCTGAAATAGCCGAAACCACTCATTTGAAGAGGTGTCCACATACACTACATGGCCAAAAGTATATTTTTTGCTCTTAATAGCATCGATACGCTAGATTTACTCAAACTATAGCTATCTTTAACACAGGAGGAAAACTAAGGCTATAGCCTGAGCCATACATATAAATCAATGGTTTCCATTTCAGTTTTATCAGCTCCATCTCTGGGAACTGAGCAGATGTGGAAGTAACCACAGAGCACAGGAGAAAATGGCTCCATCCAAACCCTGCGGAGTTTAGTATTTTTACAACCTCTATAGTTTGTCTTTCAGAAGCCAAAATAAAAGCTGGTTTCATGTGGATTAGCCTACATTTTACAACCAGTTTGCTATTGGTTAAACCCTTGGGCCCTTTGAAGCACCATAGGTCAATGGAAGCATGCAGGGGACAAAACTACTGCTTGGTACTAACGAGACACGAGGCTAACATTAATATATATTTAAGGTTGTGATTCATTTTATTTTCACCTATAATTTCTAAGGTCATTTTCTAGACGGGGCAATATTTTTGAATTTGAGAATGTATTGTAAACAGAAAAATAATCTAATGCCATGAGCCTCCTGTCTAGTTTGCTTTCTCTGTTACTATAGAATGCTGGGCCATCAGAAACAGAACATGAGCTACAGCTGTCAAAGAAAACATGGTGACATCAAACAGTAACTCAAAACAGCTGTACAGTAGCATTTCTAGGACCTTTAGGGAAAAACAGTCATAAACAACTTTCAAAATAGTTCAGTAGCTGGCGACCAAATGCACATTTCATCAGAAGAATGAACATAATGTAGATGTCTCCCCCCCCCCCCAACACCAGTGATTTTAAATGAAATTGACATACCAAGTTTTATTTTAGTTTTCTACCTGGGTTAACTATTACTATAACAATATTGGCTACATTTGTTGGCATTCGGGTTTGTGTGTCGTTCACAAAGACAAGCAAAACTATAGGCTCATTTAAGTGATACGTTTGGTTAGGTCGCAACTCTCTACTTGATGAGAATTATAAGAGTTGTCATAATGCCTGCCAGAAACTAAAGTACACTTCACCTCAATGCAGTATGGCATAACTCACTGTATGTCAGCTTAAATAAGGAGAAACCAGCAGGACAGTGCAGCGCTTGAGGTCTACATCCCTGAACTAGTGAAATGTAACGTCTCTTATTACAGGTGGTCATAAGCTACTCTCTTATGACCACCTGTAATAAGACACATTACATTTCACTAGTTCAGGGATGTAGACCTCAAGCGCTGCACTGTCCTGCTGGTTTCTGTTTCTCCCTGGCAATACATGTAGTTTAGTTTCTTCCTAATCAGAAAGGTTCTAGTAACAGAATATATCGTAAACCCAGGCAGTGTTAAAATAAACACATGGCATATAAACTCACTGGTAGTTTCTGGTGTGTGTTCGGGTTATGAATGACGGACAGCTGAAAATGTATACCGGTTGTCCCACAGATGAGACGGAAGAGGATTTAAAAACAACTATTTCTTACTCAAATTCCCTTGACAGAATTAAACTATGAATGTTTGTGTGCAATTTGTCCTCGAGACAGAAAAACATAAATCAATAAAAAATATAAACATTTAGCAACTCATTCAAAATCTGCTGTGAAATAATTAGATCCCTGTCAAACAGACCATCTCTGCTGGCTGCTGTCAACAATGCGTCTTGTCCATGCAAACAGATGTGTTCTTGTCAAGATTTTAAAACTACTCATTAAGTAGGATTCTAGTATCTCCGTCTACCTAAACACGATGGTACTTGGTCATACAATGAGGAACATCCTAAAACTGTTGGAAGCGCCATATTTGCAGGGCATGGTAGTGGCCTTTACTAAATACATGTACTAACTTTTCACTATCTGTGTGTGACTAGTATAAATAACATCAATCAATTCAGTTTGCCTCAGGCAGCATCTAACCTACAGAATAATTGACAGCAGAACAAATGCAGGCCTATATTAAAAATCCATCCGTTTTAAAAGGACAACAAACAAAAAAAATCTCCCTCAGACTGTCCATTTTACATCCGTCATCTGTGGGACACTGCAGGTATAGTCTACCCTCCCTATGAGATTAATCTCTGTTGACGTTTGGTGAGGCACTTTTTGTTTCAGACTACATAATCAACCCATTTACTTGTAAGGAGATAAAGTAGCTGGCACTGAGAACGTTAAGGAGCACATCCACAGTATGGCGAGCAGAGCCTCTCCTGTATCCTTTCTAATCACGTCAAACAGACCTTTTAAGTCTTGCAAGTTGAGTGAGTATGTAAGCTTTACGTCATACTACAATTCCTCAGGTATATCAAATAGCACTCAACCAAAAGACAACAAACAGGACTGGCTGGTTTTATGTTTCTGAATGTGTCCATTTAGAAGTCAGAGTCTCTGGAAAACATACTGAGGGCGTGAGGGATTAACAACTGTTGGTGTCAACAATAACTCTTTCTTTTGTGGTTCCTTCTAGAGTTAAACAAACCTAAAATACTGCTGAACCACAAAAACACGTGTCTAGGGTGAGGTGTGCATGTGTGTAGTTCACATCAGTTAAACCACTCACCAGCTACCTGGAACCTTGGGCACCGGAGCTGACTGGCTGGTGTAGTTTCACTACCATCTGAGTGTTTGCCAAATCACCAAACAAGCTTTTATAAAATGGCAACAGCTTCCATCCTTGGTTCAGATCATGGCAGCCGTTGCACAGCATATCATTTTCTTCTCCATTACAAGGTTGGGAATTTCTCCTATTTATTTAAAATTTGAACTTATCTACTGACATTTTGAAAAGGGCAAGAACAGAGGAGGGCATTTAAGACAATTCATACTAATTCAGTATGTCTCTCTTTGCTCCCTGTCCATCTCTATCTGCATGCATCGTGACAAGCCCTTTTGTAGTGATGGGAGACTATGGCTGGCTACCTCCAGATAATAGAAAACTTCCTCTCAACTATGTCTTCATTTATTTCCAATGGTGTGAAAGGACTGGATAGGTGACAAGTTCGTTATGTGGTGTTTCTGCCACATTGCCTAATTCTTAACCATTCCAATCCTTTCACATCGTTTGGGTCAAAGAAAATAAGACGAGGAGTGAGGGCAGAAACTCATTAAGGGATGATGGGTTTTCAGTGTCACCTCCAAGCAAGTAAAAAGGATGTTTTGTTCAGATTTACGAGGATTTACCCTTTCCCCTCTCTGCGTTCATTCAACGAGGAAATGTGCATTTGGTCAGCCGCTACAACTATAGAAATACACTTACCAAATCAACATGTGAACAAAGAAGACAATGCTCTCAATTATACAAATCATAATATACAGTTTAAACATAACATCCAAATAACATTTTCAATATGGTAAAGCTCACGGGTCACATTTGCAGGAGAACTCCATCAAAACTTTTTTCCCCTGTAAAGACACAGCTCCATGTTCAGATAGTGACTAGTGCTGAAGAGTGAGGTTCTCTCAGACCAGTTTAAGAATAGGGTCTCGAACACCTGACTAGGTCATGGAAAGGGACTGGGTATGCATGCTTTTGTTTCAACCCTGAGTGCACACACTCAGTGCACCTAATCATGCTCCAAACAGAATACCATGATTAGTTGAGTCAGGTGTGACTACAGGTCTGGAACAAAAGCTTGCACCACCAGTAACTCTCCAGGAATAGTTAGAATCCCTTGGTGTAGGTAGGAGAGTGGAGCAACATGATGGAATTCAGGTTGAAGTTAACAGGAATCTTTTATTGTTTCTTCATTTATCTGGAAATGTGTATCCCTCCAATGAAATGAATGGTTCTGCTGTCCTTGTCTGGTTCCTACAGTAACAGGACTTACACTGAGGTGGACATCTCAGCAACACAACTTTTCATAGCCGCAATTCCTGAGTAACTACTGACTAAGGACATAACTCATGAAATGACCTTGTAACAAAGTGTAAGTACAGGCAGCTATAGCGCTTACCATTGTTAAAGTTTTGAACATAAAATATAAAAAGTTACAAACATGGTATATCTCTGCATGCAGTTACTAGCTTGTTACAGGGTAACTGCACAGGTTATTCCACTGGTTGTGCCCGTGTTGTAATTCTACTTCCTTATCAGTCTAGAGAACCCAAGACCCATATAAAAAAATACAGACCCATTTCCACAGTTTGAACATGGAGCACAGTGTCAACCGTACAAGAAAGTACAGGTTGCTTGAGTTTTGATGGAGTCCTCCTGTAAACGTTGTAGATATGGGAGATGTTGGATGTTACAGTGAGTGGAAGACCGAGCACACAGGGGGTGCAGTAGCTCGACTTACTCAGCTTTCGCCCCCTGAATCAGGAGAGCGTTGACACAGTCCAGACTGCCTGCACGGGCAGCCTTATGGATAGGAGTCTCACCAACATAGTCCTGAGAGAGAGACAGGAGATACACAGACAGAAATAAACATGTTACACCGTATTTACACAAACTGAATGAGTTGCTCACATTGGTTTCTAGTGCGGCAATAATATGCAGCCGGTTAGTTAGCCTCACTCCCCTCTCCCAAACCAGGGTAGAGTGCTCCAGGGGCAGAGCCTGAACTCTTCACCCCAGCTACACAGCGGGCCACAGGCTGAGAGAAAGAGAGGGGGAGGGAGGAAGGTGGTAGAGAGGGAGGGCGGTGGCAAGGTAGTAAGAGCATTTTTCAAAATAGATCCCTCCTTCAGGAGAGAGAAAGTGAGAGAGGTGCTGAAGGAGGAGGAGGCAGACACAGAATTTTTCAAAATAAAATCCCTCCTCCATCCAGAGCCATATTTGTCCACACCCAGAGAATGTGGGATGGCTCTATTAAAACCACACAAGGGAGGGAGGGGTTAAAGGGCCAATGCAGCTGTTTTTATCTCAATATCAAATCATTTCTGGGGAAAAATGTAAAAGGCGCTTACTGTGAATTATTAAAATAAAAATTAAATAATATATATATAATTTTTTTATATAATGGTCACAGAAACAAAAATAGCTTCTTAGCAAAGAGCAATTTTCAAGCAAGAAATTTTGCTAGGACTGTCCGGTGAGGAGTGTGGAAATAAAACACAGGAATATCACCTTTTTGACTGCATTAGGCCTTTAAAAGAGGGTGATGTGTTTAATGCAGGGGAAACTGGATGGCTAATTTTCAAATGTGTTGGATCAGGAACATTTTAAAATGTAGGCTGTAACAGTGATGTGTTACAGCAAGCCAAGAGGAGATACAGCTAAGAGTTATGTAATCGTGACCTACTAATCTGATTTCTCTGAGCGGTGCAGTGAAGCGTCAGAGATGGTCAGTGAAGTGTGTGTACACAAGACAGGAGCAGAAACGAAAGACCATGACAGAAGAACACACACATTCTCACACGATGACGTCAAGTCTAAATGCAAACCCTATTGGCTTTTCACATGTAGATAAGCGTACGTGCACACATGCACACCAACTAGTAGCCTGGGGCTCAGACAGGCTTTTCAGTCTTTAATCCAACAACATGAGGGCAGAAGCAGGCTGCCTGGGGCTCTTCAAACACAGCGTTGAACAGGTATTAAGGACTCAATAACGAAGATAGCCACAAAACAGAATCTCTTGCAAGTGCCTTGGTATTTTTCCTCTCAACTATCATTGAATTTACTTATGTGTAACAGGCACTAGTCCAGAGGGGTCAAGGGTCAGGTCGAGTGGCACAAAGCCAGGATGATCCCTCTGATAGGATCAGTCTGAGCTCAGCCTCACTCTCTCACACACACACCTGTCATTTTCACTAGGTCTGCCCCCCTTTCCTCTAGGTACGGACATGCGTCAGGGTTTCCGTTAGGAAAACGTGGTGCAGGACATTTGACCAGCAACATTTTAATTTAACGGACCGATATGCATTGGGTTTTTTCTTGCGCTGTCTGACAGATTTTCCAAAGGCTCTGTATCTGTATGCTGTACATGTGTGATAAATAAGATACATAACGAATATACTGTGTACACACGCCAATTTAATTCCACTAAAGTATGCTAATTGACATATATACCAATTAGCATGACCAGTCAAATGCATTTCCATCAACTGAAATCAACTAAAATCAATGAATAGGCTAAAAAACATTTTACAATGGGATTTCTTCTCCCAGACAATTGGCCGCAAGCATTTTATTTAATCGGCTTTTCTATTAAATAAAGATTGGACAAAAGCCGGCTATTACCTGTTAACGAAAACCCTGCTGTGTGTGCGTGCACATAGACGTGTGCGTTTTGGTAAGTGTGTGTGTGTGTGTGTGTGTGTGTGTCCATCCATGTGCACTGTACCTGTCTGTTGATGTCAGCACCAGCTTGCAGCAGCCACAGCAGGCACTCTGGGTGGCCCCCAAATGCAGCGATGTGAGTGGGCGTCTGAGCAAACCTCGTGGTCACCGAGTTGACCCCACAGCCCACCTGCACCAGACGCGTCACACACTCCAACTGTGAGAGAGAAATTAATTTTATTACTAAATACCAATACAGTGGATTGAAAATATTCTGCTGTGTCTGTCCTGCCTTGATGAGGTAATCCACAGTCCTTCAAGCAAAACATTATAGTGTAACAATAAATCAAAAGACAAAGGCCTACAGTATGACTACTTCCTGTAATCAAATCGCACCCTAGGGTTATTTTTACAGCCGGTACAATCACACCCAGTTAAGCACCACCAGAGTAATATAATAACGCATCAATTCTAACTAGCCTAGATGAGGTTTCCCAAATTCAGTCCTGGGAACCCCCCTGGGTGCACGTTTTGTTTTTCCCCTAGGACTACACAGCGGATAAAAATCAACCACTGAGCAAAGGCAAAGTTTAGGTTGGTAAGCTAGTTGGTAAGTTAACTGGCTAGACTAAAAAAATTTAGCTGACATGGGCTTATTGAGGTACTGTCAGTGACTGACATAAGAGAAAGTGCTGATGCACGACCACATTTTGAAATTGCACCTTGTTTATTCTACTATTCTAACTTTCAACAGTAAGTTGACCCCACTGAGTTTCTAAACACACAGATACACATATACAGTACCAGTCAAAAGTTTGGACACACATGCTCATTCAAGGGTTTTTCTATATTTTTTTATATTTTCTACATTGTAGAATAATAGTGAAGACATCAAAACTATGAAATAACGCATATGGAATCATGTAGTAACCAAAAAAAGTGTTAAATCAAAATATATTTTATATATATGTTAGATTCTTCATTAACAACTGTTCGGGGGTGACTGCGTGAAATCGGGCCTTCGTGGTCTAATTGCTGAAAAGAAACCACTACTAAAGGACACCAATAAGAAGAAGAGACTTGCTTTGGCCAAGAAACACGAGCAATTAGACTGGTGAAAATCTGTCCTTTGGTCTGCTATACCAGCATGGCTACCACAGCATTCTGCAGCGATACGCCATCCCATCTGCTTTGCGCTTAGTGGGACTATAATTTGTTTTTCAACAGGACAATGACCCAACACACCTCCAGGCTGTGTAAAGGCTATTTGACCAAGAAGGAGAGTGATGAGTGCTGCATCAGATGACCTGGCCTCCACAATCACCCGAACTCAACCCAATTGAGATGGTTTGGGATGAGTTGGACAGCAGAGTGAAGGAAAAGCAGCCAACAAGTGCTCAGCATGTGTGGGATTTAAACTCCTTCAAGACTGTTGGAAAAGCATTCCAGGTGAAGCTGGTTGAGAGAATGCCAAGAATGTGCAAAGCTGTCATCAAGGCAAAGAGTGGCTACTTTGAAGAATCTCAAATATATTTAGAATTGTTTAACACTGTTGGTTACTACAAGATTCCATATGCATTATTTCATAGTTTTGATGTCTTCACTATTATTCTACAATGTAGAAAATAGTTTTTAAAAAATAAGAAAAACCCTTGAGTAGGTGTTCAAACTTTTGATAGATAGATCTACACACACACACACACTTTATTGGATCCGAGGGCATTCCAAAAGGGGGCCCACAGGCCGACGATTACGCATCCCTGCCCCATGCAAATACAATCTCAAGGCTGACCCTCAGATTGGCTTGAACAAATGTGTTTTCCTCCAGCAGTGCTGTAGCAGTGTCTGATGTAGCAGGACATTTAACACAGCGGTGTAACCTGGAAGTTGGCCATGCTCAATATAGTGTGTATATAGTGTTGGTGTGAGTTCCTCTTTTATGATCAACACAAGACAACTGCTTCTCACAAACACAAAATGCCTTGTGGTCAGTCATTAAGTGAGGCAGACCATGCCTGTGCTATTTTTAAAACCCTGCTGTTTCATCTAAACATCCATCCTTCCCATCCCACTCAGCAGCACAGAGGAGGTGACAGAGTCAATGGCTGATTGGATTTTAGAACCTATGACTGGGGCTGAGATAGGCACACATCACTAACCAGGCACACATCACCAACCAGGCAGGGACATGGACAGGGGGTGCTGTTCTCTGTTTGTTTGACATAGATACTACAATTGATAGTGTCACTATTGTTGTTGTACTTTACTCTGCTCTCTAAAAATGCATTAGTATTTAGTCAGTGATGAGGCTGATTTAAAACCATGCACACCTCGTCCTTCAGTTGACTTTTTTACAATGTGTATGTAAACACTTCCGTATGGGATGGATCCCCGCGTGTTTATAAACTGCCTTTTTGGCGCGTTGCAGGTTATTGGTTCCCACCGCAACCAATAAACAATCGAGCCCGCCACAGATATAACAAATATTTGCCGTCGACGGCTGAAAGATATTCGTTGATTGCTTGATGGGAGTCTAGTCAGTCAGGCCATTACATTCTTCTGAGCTGGAAGCACAAGTCTGTTCATTTTCAACAGTCCCAATGTCAAATTTCACATCACACTAGCCTATAGAGAAAGAGCAGCCTACAAAGTACATGTTTCAAACCATTTCCTGGCAACAATTAATCAAAATTATGGCACGTTACCTAGCGTTAGCTAGCTACGTGAATATGTATCATTCAGTGTCAGCCTGTATACTGAAAGTGGCTGGAGGCCTTGCCTCTTTTCTCTATAATTTCATTGTAAAAAAATATATATATATATTGTACCTTTCCGAAATGAGCAGCCCAATGTATTGGTGTCCAGCCGTAGAAAGAGTCCTCCACTGCTAGGTCCGCCGGGTTTGAGGTACACTGAAGAAGCGAGCACAACGCACCGACATCTCCATCCCTGCACGCCCGGTGGAGTGGGAAGCGAACGTTCAGAACCTCCTCACTTGAGAATCCCGACTCGATGCCCACCGACATTATCAAACGAATATAAAACACAATTTTTGCGAGAAAATAACAAGAAATGCCGTCGTCTGTTTCCAAATGTAGTGATTGTGGTAATGTTTCGTTGAGTGCCTTTTCGTGAAGGCACACGCCAACCTGCCTGCTTGCTGCTGCTAACAATGAACACACAAATGGACAGCGATGACGTTCCAACCAACGCACTCAGAAATGAATCTTCTTGAGGCGAGCTGCAAATTCAGGAATGGAGTTTTGTACGCACGACCCGCCACTAAATTCACGCCTCTGATGCATTGCGATGCATTTACAAAAGTTATAGCTAGCAACAGCAAGAGTGACTGACACAATTATAAGTAACGTTAGGGGCTTTCATGTGGAACTGTCCACAACGTTGCTTATTGGCCTACTTTCACTGATCATTTTTAACAAACTTCTGTTCAATAATTGTCCTACTATTAATTGTTTTCCAACCACATCTGAATTTACTTTATGATGAAAAGCAAGGACAGTAGTGCAGAGTGATTTTGTCATACATAAATTCATAGAATTGAAATAATACAAAATTCAACTGATGCACAAACGTATTAGACATTGGTGTGATGTACTGCCACATTGTAAACCGTTTATATATTTTTTTTTACAAAAATAGGCAACCCCTTTTGGGTTGTTTAGTTATTTATATATATTATTATTATTTTGTACAATTAGTAATTATAACATCTCGCGTGAGTAAAACAACTCTACTTAGGCCAATGAGTGCACCCACCTGATGAAGGGGGATAGTTGAGCATTTAAAAGTGTTCTTCTATTTAGTCTGGATAAAGAGCTTTAATCTTCATGATAACAATTAGCCAAAATGGCTGTATGTAGTTTAATGCATTGGTGGATGTGGTGGACAATTTAGGTGTACCCTACTTGTGGCCTGGCTATATCGGCCTACCTGCAAAAACTTAAAGTGAGTGATGTGCATGGTTTATGCATAAATACATGTAACACTTACTGCTAAGAAAAACGTTTATCCCGCTTACTATTACTGTAATTTAGCCCCGCCTACTACTCTGTCTTGTTGTGGAGGAAGTAGTAGGCTACTGTGTCTCCACTGGGGTGTAGGTCCTCTTCCCCATATCTGGGGGTCGCTACTAGCTTCCAAGTCAAAATTAAAGCTAAACCCCACCTTTTTCTAAAATTACCTTCTTTAAATTTGATTTCAAATCTTAACCACAACCACATTGCTAACCGTATGCCTAACCTTCAATGAAGACCAAAATGTTTACGATATAGACCATTTTGATTGTGTGGCTTTGGAATCTAGTGGAAACCGTATCTAGGGGTTGTATGCACATTGCCACCCTGTGGTCGATGGTCTAATTGCTACATGTTTTACCGAGCGCAGAACACAAGCGCGAGGAAACTACTATGCTTACAATGCCTGAATTGCTACGAAACATATATATTTGGTGTCATTCGTTTGGCTATGTGCACAAACGTGATTTCAGAATTTGGTACATCACCTACTTTTGTGATATCAGACAGCCGTTTAGATATTTAAAGGTAAATGTATCAATAATGTATACCGTGTTACATCATGGGGAAATACGCGATACTAATATAATCTCATAAACAAAATGAATCGCATTTGCACCGCTCTTTCCGCAACTTCATTCATAAATGTCACGAAACCCCTGATCGATATGATGCGGTAAGTGGTAGTGGTAACCGTCAGCCGATAACATTTGTACTGAAAACAGTAGCTCTTCACCGACGTCACCAACTCATACTTACCTGGCAAGGGAGATACCGTGATCAAAAAGTCGGTTCACCCAGGGTGAGGATCAGCAATTGTACCCCGGCTGTACTGACCCCTGCGAATTTCCCAAATGTGGAAATCCCAATTGAATATTTTCTGGTAGTGTTGGACTGCGTTCGCGCTCTCCCCTGATGTGTTTGTCAAATAAAATGTTATTGTCGGTGAGTGAGTACCTTATGTGATGCTACTTAAATCCTGAGTGTATCAATTCAAGGGGCTTTATTGGCATGGGAAACACATGTTAACATTGCCAAAGCAAGTGAAGTAGTTATAATATACAAAAGTGAAATAAACAAAAATGAACAGTAAACATTACACTCACAGAAGTTCAAAAATAATTAAGACATTACAAATGTCATATTATGTATATATACAGTGTTGTAACGATGTACAAATGGTTAGAGTACAAAAGGGAAAATAAATAAGCATAAATATGGGTTGTATTTACAATGGTGTTTGTTCTTCACTGGTTGACCTTTTCTTGTGGCAACAGGTCACAAATCTTGCTGCTGTGATGGCACACAGTGGTATTTCACCCAGAAAGATATGGGAGTTTTCAAATTCTTTGTGGATCTGTGTAATCTGGGGAAAATATGTGTCTCTAATATAGTCATACATTGGGCAGGAGGTTTTTTAATTTTTATTTCACTTTTATTTAACCAGGTAGGCCAGTTGAGAACAAATTCTCATTTACAACTGCGACCTGGCCAAGATAAAGCAAAGCAGTGCGACACAAACAACAACACAAAGTTACACATGGAATAAAGAAACATACAGTCAATAACACAATATAAAAAATCTATATACAGTGTGTGCAAATGAGGTAAGATTAGGGAGGTAAGGTACTAAATAGGCCGTAGTGGCGATTTCGCAATTAAACAGTGGAGTGATAGATGTGCAGAAGATGAATGTGCAAGTAGAGATACTGGGGTGCAAAGGAGCAAGATAAATAAATAACAATATGGGGATGAGGTAGTTGGATGGGCTATTTACAGATGGGCTATGTACAGGTGCAGTGATCTGTGAGCTGCTCTGACAGCTGGTGCTTAAAGTTAGTGAGGGAGATATGAGTCTCCAGCTTCAGTGATTTTTGCAATTTGTTCCAGTCATTGGCAGCAGAGAACTGTAAGGAAAGGCGACCAAATGAGGAATTGTCTTTGGGGGTGACCAGTGAAATATACCTGCTGGATCACATGCTACGGGTGGGTGCTGCTATGGTGACCAGTGAGCTGAGATAAGGCGGGGCTTTACCTAGCAAAGACTTGTAGATGACCTGGAGCCAGTGGGCTTGGCGACAAATATGAAGCGAGGGCCAGCCAACGAGAGCATACAGGTCGCAGTGTGGGTAGTATATGGGGCTTTGGTGACAAAATGGATGGCACTGTGATAGACTGCATCGAATTTGCTGAGTAGAGTGTTGGAGGCTATTTTGTAAATGACATCGCCGAAGTCAAGGATCGGTAGGATAGTCAGTTTTACGAGGGTATGTTTGGCAGCATGAGTGAAGGATGCTTTGTTGCGAAATAGGAAGCCGATTATAGATTTAATTTTGGATTGCTTAATGCGAGTCTGGAAGGAGAGTTTACAGTCTAACCAGACACCTAGGTATTTGTAGTTGTCCCCATATTCTAAGTCAGAACCGTCCAGAGTAGTGATGCTGGACGGACGGGCAGGTGCGGGCAGCGATCGGTTGAAGAGCATGCATTTAGTTTTACTTGCATTTAAGAGCAGTTGGAGGCCATGGAAGGAGAGTTGTATGGCATTGAAACTCGTCTGGAGGTTAGTTAACACAGTGTCCAAAGAAGGGCCAGAGGTATACCGAATGGTGTCGTCTGCGTAGAGGTGGATCAGAGAATCACCAGCAGCAAGAGCGACATCATTGATGTATACAGAGAAAAGAGTCGGCCCGAGAATTGAACCCTGTGGCACCCCCATAGAGACTGCCAGAGGTCCGGACAACAGGCCCTCTGATTTGACACACTGAACTCTGTCTGTAAAGTAGTTGGTGAACCAAGCAAGACAATCATTTGAGAAACCAAGGCTGTTGAGTCTGCTGATAAGAATGTGGTGATTGACAGAGTCAAAAGCCTTGGCCAGTTCGATGAATACAGCTACACAGTATTGTCTTTTATCGATGGCGGTTATGATATCGTTTAGGACCTTGAGCGTGGCTGAGGTGCACCCATGACCAGCTCGAAAACCAGATTGCATAGCGGAGAAGGTACGGTGGGATTCGAAATGGTCGGTGATATGTTTGTTAACTTGGCTTTCGAAGACCTTAGAAAGGCAGGGTAGGATAGCTATAGATCTGTAACAGTTTGGGTGTAGAGTGTCTCCCACTTTGAAGAGGGTGATGACCGCGGCAGCTTTCCAATCTTTGGGGATCTCAGACGATACAAAAGAGAGGTTGAACAGGCTAGTAATAGGGGTTGCAACAATTGCGGCGGATCATTTTAGAAAGAGAGGGTCCAGATTGTCTAGCCCAGCTGAGTTGTAGGGGACCAGATTTTGTAGCTCTTTCAGAAAATCTGATATCTGGATTTGGGTGAAGGAGAAGTGGGGGAGACTTGGGCAAGTTGCTGTGGGGGGTGCAGGGCTGTTGACCGGGGTAGGGGTAGCCAGGTGGAAAGCATGGCCAGCTTAGGAAAATACTTATTGAAATTCTCCATTATAGTGGATTTATCGGTGGTGACAGTGTTTCCTAGCCTCAGTGCAGTGGGCAGCTGGGAGGAGGTGTTCTTATTCTCCATGGACTTTACAGTGTCTTAGAACTTTTTGAGTTTGTGCTACAGGTTAGGAAGTGCTCAGTTTCCACCTAATTTTGTGGGCAGTGTGGACATAGCCTGTCTTCTCTTGAGAGCCAGGTCTGCCTACGGCGGCCTTTCTCAATAGCAAGGCTATGCACACTGAGTCTGTACATAGTCAAACCTTTCCTTAAGTTTGGGTCAGTCACAGTGGTCAGGTATTCTGCCACTGTGTACTCTCTGTTTAGGGCCAAATAGCCTTCTAGTTTGCTCTCTTTTTTTGTTAATTCTTTCCAATGTGTCAAGTAATTATCTTTTTGTTTTCTCATGATTCGGTTGGGTCTAATTGTGTTGCTGTCCTTGGCCTCTGTGGGGTCTGTTTGTGTTTGTGAACAGAGCCAGCTTGCTTAGGGGACTCTTCTCCAGGTTCATCTCTCTGTAGGTGATGGCTCTGTTATGGAAGGTTTGGGAATCGCTTCCTTTTAGGTGGTTGTAGAATTTAGCGGCTCTTTTCTGGATTTTGATAATTAGCAGGTATCGGCCTAATTCTGCTCTGCGTGCATTATTTGGTGTTCTACATTGTACACAGAGGATATTTTTGCATAATTCTGCATGCAGAATCTCAATTTGGGGTTTGTCCCATTTTATGAATTCTTGGTTGGTGAGCGGACCCCAGACCTCACAACCATATAGAGCAATGGGTTCTATAACTGTTTCAAGTATTTTTAGCCAAATCCTAATTTGTATGTCGAATTTTATGCTCCTTTTGATGGCATAGAATGCCCTTCTTGCCTTGTGTCTCAGGTCGTTCACAGCTTTGTGGAAGTTACCTGTGGCACTGATGTTAAGGCCAAGATATGTATCGTTTTTAGTGTGCTCTAGGGCAACGGTGTCTAGATGGAATATATATTTGTGGTCCTGGCGACTGGACCTTTTTTGGAACACCATTACTTTGGTCTTACTGAGATTTACTGTCAGGGCCCAGGTCTGTCAGAATCTGTGCAGAAGATCTAGGTGCTGCTGTAGGCCCTCCTTGGTTGGTGACAGAAGCACCAGATCATCAGCAAACAGTAGACATTTGGCTTCAGATTCTAGTAGAGTGAGGCCGGGTGCTGCAGACTTTTCTAGTGCCCTCGCCAATTCGTTGATATATATGTTGAAGAGGGTGGGGCTTAAGCTGCATCCCTGTCTCACCCCAAGGCCCTGTGGGAAGAAATGTGTGTTTTTTGCCTATTTTAACCGCACACTTGTTTGTGTACATGGATTTTATAATGTTGTATGTTTTTCCCCCAACACCACTTTCCATCAATTTGTATAGCAGACCCTCATGCCAAATTGAGTTGAAGGCTTTTTTGAAATCAACAAAGCATGAGAAGACTTTGCCTTTGTTTTGGTTTGTTTGTTTGTCAATAAGGGTGTGCAGGGTGAATATGTGGTCTGTCGTACAATAATTTTGGTAAAAAGCCAATTTGACATTTGCTCAGTACATTGTTTTCACTGAGAAAATGTACAAGTCTGCTGTTAATGAAAATGCAGAGGATTTTCCCAAGGCTGCTGTTGACGCATATCCCACGGTAGTTATTGGGGTCAAATTTATGTCCACTTTTGTGGATTGGGGTGATCAGTCCTTGGTTCCAAATATTGGGGAAGATGCCAGAGCTAAGGATGATGTTAAAGAGTTTTAGTATAGCCAATTGGAATTTGTTGTCTATATATTTGATCATTTCATTGAGGATACCATCAACACCACAGGCCTTTTTGGGTTGGAGGGTTTTTATTTTGTCCTGTAGTTCATTCAAGGTAATTGGAGAATCCAGTGGTTTCTTGTAGTCTTAAATAGTTGACTCTAAGATTTGTATTTGATCATGTATATGTTTTTGCTGTTTGTTCTTTGTTATAGAGCCAAAAAGATTGGAGAAGTGGTTTACCCATACATCTCCATTTTGGATTGATAATTATTTGTGTTGTTGTTTGTTTAGTGTTTTCCAATTTTCCCAGAAGTGGTTAGAGCCTATGGATTCGTCAATTACATTGAGCTGATTTCTGACGTGCTGTTCCTTGTTTTTCCGTAGTGTATTTCTGTATTGTTTAGTGATTCACCATAGTGAAGGCGTAGACTCAGGTTTTTACCCGGGTCTCTATGTTTTTGGTTGGACAGGTTTCTCAATTTCTTTGTTAGATTTTTGCATTCTTCATCAAACCATTTGTCATTGTTGTTCATTTTCTTCGGTTTTCTATTTGAGATTTTTAGATTTGATAGGGAAGCTGAGAGGTCAAATATATATTTTCTACTGACAAGTTTACACCTTCACTATTACAGTGGAACGTTTTGTCCAGGAAGTTGTCTAAAAGGGATTGAATTTGTTGTTGCCTAATTGTTTTTTGGTAGGTTTCCAAACTACAATATGTCTTAATATTACTCAGTTCCTTTGGCTTTGATGCCTCATGATTGAGTATTGCTCTGTTCAAGTAGACTGTGATTTTGCTGTGGTCTGATAGGGAGGTAAGTGAGCTGACTGTGAATGCTCTGAGAGACTCTGGGTTGAGGTCAGTGATAAAGTAGTCTACAGTACTACTGCCAAGAGATGAGCTATAGGTGTACCTACCATAGGAGTGCCCTCGAAGCCTACCATTAACTTTGTACATACCCAGCACGCGACAGAGCTGCAGGAGTTGTGACTTGTTTTTGTTTGTTATGTTGTCATAGTTGTGGCAAGGGGGGCATATGGGGGAGGGAATGCTGTCACCTCCAGGCAGGTGTTTGTCCCCATGTGTGCTGAGGGTGTCAGGTTCTTGTCCAGTTCTGGCATTTAGGTCGCCACAGACCAGTACATGTCCCTGGGCCTGGAAATGATTGATTTCCCCCTCCAGGATGGAGAAGCTGTCTTCATTAAAGTATGGGGATTCTAGTGGGGGGATATAAACTCAGCAAAAAAAATAAACGTCCTCTCTCTGTCAACTGCATTTATTTTCAGCGAACTTAACATGTGTAAATATTTGTATGAACATAACAAGATTCAACAACTGAGACATCATAAACTGAACAAGTTCCACAGACATGTGACTAACAGAAATGGAATAATGTGACCCTGAACAAAGGGGTCAAAATCAAAAGTAACAGTCAGTATCTGGTGTGTCCACCAGCTGCATTAAGTACTCATGGACTGCACCAGATTTGCCAGTTCTTGCTGTGAGATGTTCCCCCTCTCTTCCACCAAGGCACCTGCAAGTTCTGGGGGGAATGGCCCTTGACCTCACCCTCCGATCCAACAGGTCCCAGACGTGCTCAATGGGATTGAGATCCAGGCTCTTCGCTGGCCATGGCAGAACACTGACATTCCTGTCTTGCAGGAAATCACTCACAGAACGAGCAGTATGGCTGGTGGCATTGTCATGCTGGAGGGTCATGTCAGGATGAGCCTGCAGGAAGGGTACCACATGAGGGAGGAGGAGGTCTTCCCTGTAACGCACAGCGTTGAGATTGCCTGCAATGACAACAAGCTCAGTCCAATGATGCAGTGACACACCGCCCTAGACCATGACGGACCCTCCACCTCCAAATTGATCCCACTCCAGAGTACAGGCATCAGTGTAATGTTCATTCCTTCGACTATAAACGCGAATTTGACCATCACCCCTGGTGAGACAAAACCGTGACTCGTCAGTGAAGAGCACTTTTTGCCAGTCCTGTCTGGTCCAGCGACGGTGGGTTTGTGCTCATAGGCGACGTTGTTGCCGGTGATGTCTGGTGAGGACCTGCCTTACAACAGGCCTACAATCCCTCAGTCCTGCCTCTCTAAGCCTATTGCGGACAGTCTGAGCACTGATGGAGGGATTGTGCGTTCCTGGTGTAACTCGGGCAGTTGTTGTTGCCATCCTGTACCTGTCCCGCAGGTGTGATGTTCGGATGTACCAATCCTGTGCAGGTGTTGTTACACGTGGTCTGCCACTGTAAGGACGATCAGCTGTCCGTCCTGTCTCCCTGTAGTGCTGTCTTAGGCGTTTCACAGTACGGACATTGCAATTTATTGCCCTGGTCACATCTGCAGTCCTCATGCCTCCTTGCAGCATGCCTAAGGCACATTCACACAGATGAGCAAGGGACCCTGGGCATCTTTCTTTTGGTGTTTTCAGAGTCAGTAGAAAGGCCTCTTTAGTGTCCTAAGTTTTCATAACTGTGACCTTAATTGCCTACCGTCATGTAAGCTGTTAGTGTCTTAACGACCGTTCCACAGGTGCATGTTCATTAATTGTTTATGGTTCATTGAACAAGTATGGGAAACAGTGTTTAAACCCTTTACAATGAAGATCTGTGAAGTTATTTGGATTTTAATGAATTATCTTTGAAAGACAGGGTCCTGAAAAAGTGACGTTTCTTTTTTTGCTGAGTTTAGGTAGCACACAGGAGGACATTTTTCTCTGTTAAGATCATTTCCTTTTGAATTTCTAGCCAAATGTAAAATGTTCCTGTTTTGATTATTATTATTATTTTTCTCTCCATATCCCCGGATTCCTACCGCAAACTCGGAACATTTCATCTGGATCATGGCAGCTAGCAAACCGCAACCCGGGTTGACTACTCCTGGCTAATGTTTCCGTCCCGGAGCAAGCACCAACTAGCCTGGAGCTAGCCCATGCTAGAACCATCTTCCGGCTAGGGCTCCTGGGCTACTCCTGAAGCCCACTCTTCGGCTACAATATCTGGACCCCTTCTACTGCCGGTACGGGGCACGGAACCCCGCCGATCCTTCACGACTGGAATACCGACATAATCTGCCCGAGGATCCCAACAGGCCCCTCAGGCGTGACGTCCCCTGAAGGCCCATTCTGCTAACTGCGGCCTGCTAACTATCTAGAGCATATTGGACTGTTAGCTTATCCATCGGCCAGTTTCTATATCCATTATGCCAATTGGACTTGGACCCTTCTGCTACTTGGAACCCTACTAATTTCACGACTGGTCTATTGACGTCACCACACGAGGAGGCAAAAACAGACTTTCCCCCATCACGACGTCCCTCTAAGGCCCTTCTGCTAGCTTGCTAGCCCCGGCCTGCTAACTGTCTGAATCGCTGTGTCCCCAGCCAGCCCAACCACTCACTGGACCCATACGATAACTTGGCTACGCATGCCTCGCCTTACTGTCCTGGTTAGTGATTACTGTCTCATTTCACTGCAGAGCCTCTAGCCCTGCTCAATATGCCTTAACCAACCATGTTGTTCCACCTCCCACATATGCGATGAAATCACCTGGTTTAAACGTCTCTAGAGACTATATCTCTCTCATCATTACTCAATGCCTAGGTTTACCTCCAATGTACTCTCTTCCTACCATACCTTTGTCTGTACATTATCCCTTGAATCTATGCTATCGTGCCCAGAAACCTGCTCCCTTTACTCTCTGTTACGAACGTGCTAGACGACCAGTTCTTATAGCCTTTAGCCGTACCCTTGTTGTTGTTGGTCGTGTGGTTTGGCCTCAGGCCAGTAAGTGTGAGCAGAGTTTGCTCAGCAAGGCAGCGATCGAGCCAGGCTCTGCTCACACTTACTGGCCTGAGGCCAAACCACACGACCAACAACATTGGACACTTTATGAGACACAAAGCCTTCACTATCTCATCCTGGAATATCCAAGGCCTGAGGTCATCGGCCTTTGGCCTAAAGATTAGGAACCTGGACTTCATCAAAGAAATTGGAAATACAGGCATTGCCATCCTACAAGAAACCTGGTGTAGAGGAAACAGACCCATTGGTTGCCCTCTAGGTTACAGAGAGCTGGTAGTCCCATCCACCAAACTACCAGGTGTGAAACAAGGAAGGGACTCAGGGGGTATTTTTTTATTTCATCTGGTACATGCCATTGGCTTGGGCTTGTGTAAGAGTGGGGTTTGGGCCTGTTTGCCTGCTCACGTCCTGGGTGTATGTGTGACTTTCATGTTGAGGCAGGAGTGGGGGGTATGGGGTGGGCAGGAGTGGCATAGGTCTGATCTGAGGGGGCTTAAATGGGGTGTAGGCATGGTTGACTTGGGGGGTGTTTATTGGTTGGGGTGGGGGTGTGTATGTGGCTGGTGTTGTTGTGGTCTGGATGTAGGTCTTCTCGGCATGGGTCCTCTATGTGTAGGTCCAGGGGGGGTCCCGCAGGTCTGGGAGAGTGTCTCGCTGGTCTGAGCGGGGTGTCTATTGATCTGTTGCTCCTGTGTGAAGTGTTGGGGCTGCGTTTGAGAGCGATGTCCTTTAGAGTCCGGGCCAAGGTGGGCACTGCTGCCTTGTATAGGTAGACCTGGTCATAGATGCTGTTCACGTCCAGGGTGGAGTGGTGGGCCAGGAAAACATTTGGTTTTGAGGCACTGTCATGGGAATTACTTGCGTTTACCGGCTGTATGGTAGTAGGGTGGAAGTCTTTTCGTGGTAGCAGGGTGGAGATAACCACTTGTGCATTGGGGAAAGTAGAAGAATCTTTTTCAATCACTCCCTTCAGTGCTGTGGCCACCCTTTCCTGCTGTGTTCTCAGGTCATTTGTGCCTGTGTGTATTATTATGTGGCTAGGTGAACCTAGTTGGTCCTCAGACAGAAGGTCTAGGGCACGCTGGGTGTTTGGACACCATAGTTTAGACACACTGTGTTTGAGAAAAAGTTTTTTTTCTTGTACATATTTCCCATTTGAGTCCATAAGGAGTACAATCTGTGTCTTGTATATGTCCTCAGTGGGTGTGGGGGGGTTGTCAGGAGGGCTATCAGGGTGGCTGACAGGGGGGGTGCTCAGAGGGGGTGAGATCCTCTGGGCTTGGGGTTCTTCATTTGACTGCTGTGATGTCGACGCTATGGTCAGGGTCTGGTGTGGACTCTTCTGCTGTGGTTTCGAGACTTTTGTCGGGAGCTGAGGTGGGCTGTTCTGCTGGCTTCTCTGCAGGGGTGGCCACCTCTCTAGTGGGTTGATCTGTCACACGCCATCCCTCTCACCCTCTCCTCCAGCAGTCTGATCCTCTCCTCTAGTGCTCTGTTCTTCTCCTGCTCTTACTTTTTATATTGAAGTTTTCTCACCACAGTCCAGAGTGCAGATGTCTCTCTCCACCTCCAGCTCTCAGGGTCTGGTTAAGGGGGTGTTGTTGTGCTGGACTGTTGTCTGGGTCTATGCTGACTGGAGTGTAATCACCTGCTGTTCCAGCTCCACCTGCCTTACCTCCAGCTGGGTAAATGTGTCCTTCATTTCAATGAGGGGGTAGTACTCTGTGCTGGGGGGGTTGACTTTCAGCTTGGGGTTGCTCGTCTGTGGGGTTATATAATGAAGAGGTCTGGTCTGACCAGCTCGGGGTGGGGGTATCTTTCTCAAAGGAGAGCTTCTCCTGCTGGGCTAATTCTTTGATTAGGTGAAAGTCCAGCTGAAACTGTTTGTGATTGCCCTGCACCATTACTGTTCCAGACTTATAGAGATGTATATTAGCTGACTCAGAGTCCTCGTTGTCTAGTATCCTGAGTTTTCAACCCTCGTTAACACCCGCTCTCTTAACAGAGGGCTAGTGTGCTAATATAGCACTGTGCCATGCCAGGGGGTGGTTTGTGTGGAAGATGAGGTTGCTGATGTTCCCCATTTTTATAATAGTCAGTAAAAAGTGTCTCTTGATTTTCCATAAGGAGCTTCATTTTGTGATCTTTTTGTGCCTTTACATACATTCTTTACATACACAGGGTACTGTATTTTAATTACCAATGGCAGCTTCTAAGGCCTCTCCATTTGGTTGGAGTAGACTGTGCGACTCTCCTGCCATTGTTGGGCTGAAGGACTTTGACACCTCTCACTTGACACGTCAGTGCTAATTGAAGTTGTATCAAGCTTGGCAGCCTTCATTTAGCATTCAGTCCTTATAAAGTAATTGAATGTATTTTTCTTCTTGGCGTTTGGAAATAAAATATGGCTTCAGACTAAACATTACTCACTCAGTACCAGGCTGGATGGTGTTTTCAGGTTTCTGTTGTTTTCCAGAGCATTTGGTGTATAGTGTTGGAATAACAATCTTTTGTAGTTGTAAACCTTCCAGGTGATTCCGTCCAAAATCAGGTTGTAGGTTTTGAGTTTTGATTTGGAGTGAAGGTTATGTTGTAGAGGATAGCATCCTGTATATGTTCCTGACAAAAAATCCAAGTTTATCTAACTCTCTTTTTTTATCTCACTCCTGTAGAAGTTAGAGGGGGGTGTAGTGCTCTCTGAACCAAATGTTTCCATTGCTCTTTATGGAACACAGTAAACTGGAGAATATACGCATTTTAATCAAAGACGGTGGGGTACACTGAGTATACCAAACATTAAATGGCAACCCCGGATTTAACAAGTAACATCAATAAGCGACCATAGCTTTCACCTGGTCAGTCTTATGTCATGGAAAGAGCAGATGTTCTTAATGTTTTGTATTCTCATTGTATATGCTGACTTCACCTCTTCCTCTCTGGGTTCATTCAGCAGATAGCCACAAAGGGGAATGGGTCAAATGCATTATTGGGGTAGCATTATTATTATGCTTTTGATATTAGCTTGTTCTATATGCAATGTAATATACATATGTGATTAGGCCGTGTCTAGACTTGACAGTTCATGCAGCTTTGTACTCTGATAATGGAGTTCTGATCATGAAATTCCGAACACGCCTTGTCTACATTTAAACGTGTCCACATTGTGTCTGTTGCCGGACTATATTCAAATGAAAGTATGCATTCTACAAACGATGGAATAGGCAAAATACGACAACACAACAGTAGTTGATGACATGTTGCTAAGTAACCAGGGAACCTCTAGCTAGCCAGCAAGCTAGCATAGCAAGCAATTCTAAAGGGACTGCAAACGAGTTAGCATAACATTGTTTTAGTTAGCACAAAAAATTGTTTTTCTAAATATTAGCACTTCCTAAAGTGGTCAGAGATCTAAACACAAAGCGACTTTTATGCATCTAGACCAGTCTTTTCAAATTGAGCTTCGTATTCTGATAGCAGAAGTCGTGTAGACATGACTACTGTTGCAAATGGTGTGCTAAATTTCCTACATTCTACAAACTTTATTTGTGCACGACATTGTAATTCTGTTTATTTGGATGCAACCTGTATGTGGAAGGATAAATGTAATATTCCCAGCTAAATCGGAGCAGGGTAACATTAGGTGCACATGCTAGCTATCTCTGTGAGGCACCACATGGAATGCAGCATTTCCCCCAAAGACTTAGTTTACTGCAAAGTTGACTAAGAAAGTAGTGTTATAAGGACAGAAAGCACACCTGTTCATTTTGAGGCACTTTTATTTATTTGTTAGTAACCCCAAAATCAATTCCATAACATCTTAAACTAGAATTGTGTATACAAATCACATGTCCAATACAAAGAAACAAGCTTTTATTCTCTCAGATTCAGTTCAAATACATTTGTAAAATACTTTCATGCATTAAGTGCACATTTTAAGTTTGCACTTTTAAAACTGGCTCCAATGTACCTGGCAGACTACAAAGTCAATCAAGTACTTGACCGAGCGCTGTTTTGTAGTATTACAAAACTGTAAACTTAGGATCCCTTTGGCAAGTAGGGATAGAGTTAGAATCTGGGCATGGGGATCTGGGGGGAGTAGTCAGTCAGCAGAGAGACCATCAGACCCTGCAGAGATGGAGAGAAATAAAGAATTAAAGAAAGAGAGCATGAGGCACAAATAAAAGAAGAGAAAGAAAGAAGCTCTCCTTGAGAATAAAGAGGTCAAATTTGAAGTGGGCTTAGGGTAATAAATCTGAACTCATCACGAGGCCGCAGTGGCTGGTGGGTCTGTGTACCCACATCCATATTACATTTTTTATTTAACCTTTATTTAACTAGGCAAGTAAGTTAAACACAAATTCTTATTTACAATGACAGCCTACCAGGGAACAGTAGTGCCCCTGAATAAAGTAGTGCCCCTGAACAACTGCCTTATTCAGGGGCAGAACGACAGATTTTTACCTTGTCAGCTCGGGGATTCGATTCAGCAACCTTTCGGTTACTGGCCCAACGCTCTAACCACTAGAATACCTGCCGCCCCTATATCCACACATGCAGTCAGAGCCGACCCTAGCCTTTTGGGGGCCCTAAGTAATTTTTTGTTGGGGGGACACCCCATCTTGTGAGCAAAACATTTTGACAGCCCTGCTCTTGACAGCAGAGATTTTAAAAACTGTTAAGTTAATTTCCTACACATGGGACGTAGAGAAAATATTGCAGTCTTAAAGCAAGTTGTAATTCTACACATTTTGCCATGGGGCGGATAGAAAAAGGTGCAATTTTAAAGCCAATTTCCTGCAATTCTACACATTTTGCTATAGGGTGGAGAATTTTTTTTGCAGTTTTTAATAGGATATCTGAGTGAGACTGACTAACAAAATCAATGTGGACCCTCGGTCAGTAATTCGACCATGATTACTACAAGTAATACTACTAATTTACCAATCACAAAATGTTTAGCTGACATGGGCTTATTGAGGTACTGTCAGTGACTGACATAACAAGAGAAAAACTGCTGATGCACAACCACATTTTGAAACTGCATCTTGTGTATTCTACTATTCTAACTGTCAACAGTAAGTTGAGACCCCGACTGAGTTGCTAAAAAGGCAACTTTAACTTCATTCAAATACTACTATTAGTCCACATTTAAGTATACAGTGTTACTGTATACAGCTTAGTTTACCATGATGGTCCACTTCCTGTTCTCAGCCTCAGGGAAGACAAGTGAGCGAGAGGAGTAGAACACCTGGTCGTCCACCTCTTCTTGTTTCCGTGGGAGACAGTGAAGGAAGGTCCAGTCTGGCTTTGCCACACTTCCTGTCTGGGGTGGACATAACCAGGAGACATGATGATTGATTCATTCCAAATCTACTCCTAACCCCTAGGCACATACATGAAGGGGTTAGAGGTAGGGGGGCTGCCTGGGGGAGGGTTAGTATTCAGCAAGAGAATACTCATCAATTTATTCACTATTTGAGTCTGTTGTATGTACCTGCATGGTGATCTGGTAGCCAAGGAAGTCCTTGATCCTCTGTTTCTTCTCCTCCTCCTGGCCCATGCTGACCCAGGTGTCTGTCACCAGGACGTTACTGCCTCGAGCTGCCTCCACTGGGTCAGAGGTCAGGAGAAACTGGGTCCCATGCTGACACACAGCAGACAAAATGAAGGACATTGTGCTATTGGTATTGACACCATTAGTATTGATCAGAATAATAATAACAACCAGGTAATACAATCCTAATAAAGAGTCTGACGCCATAAGTCTAGAAATTCTCACCTGTTTGGAGAGTCTCTGTGCCTCCTGAATGATGCTGCTGTCTGGGTCATAACCCTGAGAGGGAGGCAGGGCAGAGTGATGGGGTTAGTTAGAGCTGAACTACCAGTACTATACAGAGTGATGGGGTTAGTTAGAGCTCAACTACCAGTACTATACAGAGTGATGGGGTTAGTTAGAGCTCAACTACCAGTACTATACAGAGTGATGGGGTTAGTTAGAGCTGAACTACCAGTACTATACAGAGTGATGGGGTTAGTTACAGCTGAACTACCAGTACTATACAGAGTGATGGGGTTAGTTAGAGCTGAACTACCAGTACTATACAGAGTGATGGGGTTAGTTACAGCTGAACTACCAGTACTATACAGAGTGATGGGGTTAGTTACAGCTGAACTACCAGTACTATACAGAGTGATGGGGTTAGTTAGAGCTCAACTACCAGTACTATACAGAGTGATGGGGTTAGTTAGTGCTGAACTACCAGTACTATACAGAGTGATGGGGTTAGTTACAGCTCAACTACCAGTACTATACAGAGTGATGAGGTTAGTTACAGCTGAACTACCAGTACTATACAGAGTGATGAGGTTAGTTAGAGCTGAACTACCAGTACTATACAGAGTGATGGGGTTAGTTACAGCTGAACTACCAGTACTATACAGAGTGATGGGGTTAGTTACAGCTGAACTACCAGTACTATACAGAGTGATGGGGTTAGTTAGAGCTCAACTACCAGTACTATACAGAGTGATGGGGTTAGTTAGAGCTGAACTACCAGTACTATACAGAGTGATGAGGTTAGTTAGAGCTGAACTACCAGTACTATACAGAGTGATGGGGTTAGTTACAGCTGAACTACCAGTACTATACAAAGTGATGAGGTTAGTTACAGCTGAACTACCAGTACTATACAGAGTGATGGGGTTAGTTAGAGCTGAACTACCAGTACTATACAGAGTGATGGGGTTAGTTACAGCTGAACTACCAGTACTATACAGAGTGATGAGGTTAGTTACAGCTGAACTACCAGTACTATACAGAGTGATGGGGTTAGTTACAGCTGAACTACCAGTACTATACAGAGTGATGAGGTTAGTTACAGCTCAACTACCAGTACTATACAGAGTGATGGGGTTAGAACTGAACTACCAGTACTATACAGAGTGATAGGGTTAGTTAGAGCTCAACTACCAGTACTATACAGAGTGATGAGGTTAGTTAGAGCTCAACTACCAGTACTATACAGAGTGATGAGATTAGTTAGAGCTCAACTACCAGTACTATACAGAGTGATGGGGTTAGTTAGAGCTCAACTACCAGTACTATACAGAGTGATGAGGTTAGTTACAGCTCAACTACCAGTACTATACAGAGTGATGAGGTTAGTTACAGCTCAACTACCAGTACTATACAGAGTGATGGGGTTAGTTAGAGCTCAACTACCAGTACTATACAGAGTGATGGGGTTAGTTAGAGCTCAACTACCAGTACTATACAGAGTGATGAGGTTGGTTACAGCTCAACTACCAGTACTATACAGAGTGATGGGGTTAGTTAGAGCTGAACTACCAGTACTATACAGAGTGATGAGGTTAGTTACAGCTGAACTACCAGTACTATACAGAGTGATGGGGTTAGTTAGAGCTCAACTACCAGTACTATACAGAGTGATGGGGTTAGTTAGAGCTCAACTACCAGTACTATACAGAGTGATGGGGTTAGTTAGAGCTCAACTACCAGTACTATACAGAGTGATGGGGTTAGTTACAGCTGAACTACCAGTACTATACAGAGTGATGAGGTTAGTTACAGCTCAACTACCAGTACTATACAGAGTGATGAGGTTAGTTACAGCTCAACTACCAGTACTATACAGGTCATAACCCTGAGAGTGAAGATACAGAGAGCCCCAGTACATGTCACTAGCCACAAAACACAGTGGCTTTGCCACTAAAAAATAAACTGATATATAAAGGAGGAAAAGGGGGCGATGGGTAGGGGAGAATGTGTACCTTGGGCGTGGCGACTCTAAGATGGACACCCAGTTTGGCTGCGGTCATCATGAAGGAGTGCAGCACGTTGTTTCCGTCTCCGATCCAGCTTATAGTCAGCCCACTCAACGAACCATAATGCTCCTGTAAAACACAGAGCGGCGACATTTTGAATCTGGCACAGTCGGAAAAGGCTATACAGACACACTCCTGACCTGCAAAACAGTATTTACAGAATTGGTTAGGGTTGGGGTTAAAGGGCCAATGCAGTTGTTGTTATCTCAATATCAAATCATTTCTGGGTAACAATTAAGTACTTTACTGTGATTTTTTTAATCAATTAAAATGGTAAAAAATAAACTATAATAGCTTAGCAAATGGCAATTTCCCCAAGCAAGAATTTTGTTATGACTGTCTGGAAGTGGTCTTAGTGTGGAGGGGAAAACTGAAAATGTGCTGTTATTGACAGAGGTTCTTATTTGTCTATGAACTAATTTACAGCATGGTGATGTCACCATGGTAGGCCAAAACTCCATCCCAATAAAACAGGCAGACATTTCAGATGGTCTTTTCAAACAGCTCTTAAACTAAAAGGACATTATCATAATTTTCACAATATTATTCTAATCTCAGAGTGGAAATATATACTTAACAAAAATATAAAAACGCAACATGCAACAATTTTAACAATTTTACTGAGTTACAACTTATATAAAAGGAAATCAGTCAATTGGAAAACATTCATTCGGTCTTAACACCAGCTGCCAAACTAACCCTGATTCAGATGACAATCCTACCCATGCTAGATTATGGAGACAATTTATAGATCGGCAGGTAAGGGTGCTCTCGAGCGGCTTGATATTCTTTACCATTCGGCCATCAGATTTGCCACCAATGCTCCTTATAGGACACATCACTGCACTCTATACTCCTCTGTAAACTGGTCATCTCTTTATACCCGTTGCAAGACCCACTGGTTGATGCTAATTTATAAAACCCTCACTCCCCTCTATCTGAGATATCTACTGCAAACCTCATCCTCCACATACAACACCCATTCTGACAGTCACATTCTGTTAAAGGTCCCCAAAGCACACACATCCCTGGGTCGCTCCTCTTTTCAGTTCGCTGCAGCTAGCGACTGGAATGAGCTGCAATAAACACTCAAACTGGACAGTTTTATCTCAATCTCTAAATTCAAAGACTCAATCATGGACACTCTTACTGACAGTTGTGGCTACTATGTGTGATTGTTGTCTCTACATTTGTGCTGTTGACTGCACCCAATAATGTTTTGTGCTGCTACCATGTTGTGTTGCTACCATGCTGTGTTGTCATGTGTTGCTATGTTGTTGTCTTAGGTCTCTCTTTATGTAGTGTTGTCTCTCTTGTTGTGATGTGTGTTTTGTTCTATATTTATATTGTATTTATTATTTATTTTAAATCCCAGGCCATCGCAGAAGACCTTTTGGTAGGCCGTCATTGTAAATAAGAATTTGTTCTTAACTGACTTGCATAGTTAAGGTTAGGGTCAGATTTAGATGTTGGTTGTTGGTTGTTTTACAGGTCAGGAGTGTCCTTATAGCTTCGCCGGTCTATATCTGATACTTTGTTCAGATGTAAACTGGTGAGGGCCCAAAAAAGGTGACACTTTTTTTTGCACTGAAACATGCAAAACAATCCCTGCTAGGGGGAAATGCAGGTTAACTAATTAAACAACAAAGAATATGATCTACATGATCAGTCTCTGTGTGTAAAATAAAAAGTGGTTAATGTGAACCTAACTCACAGCTAAACATTTTAAAGGAAGCAATCCAATGTTATTTGTTGCCTAGACTTTACTGCAAATGACACACAAGTCTTGAGAAAAAACAATACACTAATATTGCAGTTACCCATGACAGCCTTTATAATAGAACGCTTGTTACCATGACAACCTTTATAATAGAACGCTTGTGACCACAGGCATCTAAATATTGCACTTGGGAAAAAAACATCTTAAAGTAGAATGAAACAAACAGGCATTCTATGTTTGCTCTATTATAGGGGCCACTATAATAGACATCGGTCAAGTGCACAAGGCTACGTGTGCAAAAATGTTCACAGAATAAAACATTAAATAATCCCCCATCAGGGGCCTCCCGGGTGGAGGGCCTCCCGGGTGGCGCAGTGGTCTGTGCCACCAGAGATTCTGGGTTCGAGTCCAGGCTCTGTCTCAGCCGGCCGCGACCGGGAGGCGCACAATTGGCCCAGCGTCGTCTGTGTTAGGGAGGGTTTGGCCGGCAGGGACATCCTTGTCTCATCGCGCACTAGCGACTCCTGTGGCGAGCCGGGCGCAGTGCACACTGACCAGGTTGCCAGGTGTACGGTGTTTCCTCCGGTCGCTTGGCTCTCAACCTTCGCCTCTCCCAAGTCCGTACGGGAGGGAGTTGCAGCGATGAGACAAGACTGTAACTACTACCAATTGGATACCACGGAATTGGGGTGAAAAAAAGAGGTAAAAAATATAAATAATAATAATCCCCCATCACTCACACACGTGTTATTGTCAAGTTCAACACAACAAAAACAATATATTTGGGCTACACTGTACATTATTACATTGTACAGTTTCTGCCTGTGGACATCTGTTCTACAATGTGCCAGCAGAGCATGATACCCTTTGTTGGCACAAGGAGTCGTATACCAGTTAATACTATATCGATTTGGTTAGGTTACTAACGTTAGCTCATCTGATGTTGTAACGTTAGCTGTCTGACTTTATGAGCCAGCTAATTTTCACACCATAAACTAAATTATTTGACCAGTTAAGTTGGCTAATGATGCTCAACATTTCTCTGGCTAGCTAACGGAGAATTCGATCCAACTAACGTTAGCAAGATACTTAACAATGATAACAATACTTGTTCCACCACACTTCCACCACACCATACTTGTTTTCCCTCAGCTCAAACGCCAGTTGTTTTTCGGTTACAGCTCGTGAAGTACGCTTCACCTTCTCATCCCGTCTCTGTGGTCAGGCTTCTCACCTACTTTACCTCTTCGTTATCGTTCAGGGGACGCGCTGCTGTACTGGCAAACTGCCATTCCTCTCTCAGCTCTTTCCAGAGTGCGCGCTGATGCTGTAACTAGTGAATTGGTTGTCTCTTCTCTCTTCAGCCGCGTGCTGCGTTCTGATGTTAGATCCAGCCAGTATTACTCCAAACATGGATCACTCTTTTGCATCCAGCCAGTAGTCATCCAAAGCCCCCACCCAAAAAAATCCAGCCAATAGTCATTCAAAGCCCCCCCTCGGATCTACACGAATCCCATAGGTCACCTATTTTGGATTGAAAACGGCAAATTTCCCCGAAAGGTGAGTAGTTTGCATCCCTGTTTGTTAGGCTTCAGTACCTGCAGGGTGAGGAAGTCAGCGAGGATCTGGATGGGGTGGTAGAGGTCAGACAGGCCGTTGATGATGGGGATGGAGGCATCCTTCACCAGCTCCTCCAGAGTAGTGTGGCTGTTCACCCGTGCCAGGACTATGTCTGACAGCCCAGAGAGAACCCTGCACACACACACTATAAAGTTTGATTCCAATGGTGATGATAACCTGGTGTAGTCAAGGAGCAAAAAGTTGGCTATTGCTGTGGCCTTGGCTGACTGACTGACCTGGCTGTGTCTGTGCTGCTCTCGTTCACTCCCAGGTGGATGTCCTGAGACGTGAGGAAACAGGGGTGTCCTCCCAGCAGAGAAAAACCTGCAGGAAGTACACGTTATAACGGGCTTATTCAAACGCACAAAATGTTACTATTGCTGATAGAAAGTAATTGCATATTCCACATGGAAGATAGTTGTGTCCATTCATCATGCATTTCTATCTGCAATGCAATGTTCCTCTTTACTAAACAGGGGAAAACTATGTGGTTGAAATAGTAGGTAGAAGTGAGTCTAACTGAGTTACATTTTTGCCACAAATGGAGGGAGAGTGTCTTTTCAGCAGTTTCATTGTGTTCTGCATTAGTCCTGATTCCTCACTCATTCAGAGTTGTGACCCCATGAAAGAGTGCAACTGAACTTTCCAATGCACCCACACATTTAAAATCACAGCACAAAAGCTATGTTGCAACTTGTATTTGCTGTATCTTAAATATCCACAATGATGTAAGAGGCTTGAAATGACTTTTAATTGAACCACTCCCTAAGTGATTGTGCATGACCCAACATGAGTAGCGGAGCTATTTTGCGTTTTCTCTTCTCCAAAAGCGTAGACAGACCATACCCTGACACAAATGTAACTCACACCTGTTTCTGTGGACATTCTAGTTCTGGTGCTCCTCTTCTCAAATATCATGGCAATCGACTTCCCTTGAAGAAGAGGAAGGTACTGCAAATAGAAGTGACCATTATCTCACTTGAACTCGATCAGCAGTGCATTATAAATATTTCATTTGAAACTAAAACTTCTGTTCGTGACATGGATCCTCACTGTACCTGTTTTTCATGTTTGATCCTGTGCTTTAGATCACCTGACACCCATAGTAGATGTTTGATCTCATCTGAGCTGAAGTCTTTTAAAGTCAGGAAACTGCGACCCTTGAGGTTGACCGGACACAGAGCTAATGTTCCAATGCTGCAAATGACAAGAGGATAAAAATAGACAGACTCCCCATTCAAAAAGGTACATTTACAAGTCACAAAAACACGACAACAAATACAGTGTGGCACTCTGAATGTTAAACTATGGAAATAGATTGTACTGTAAACTACTTTGCTTGACAGCTGAGCTCACTTTTGACACTTTGCCAATTAATCCGCGTGCTAGCTAGCCAACGTTTCTGACTAACGTTACTTCTCTTACCTAAAATTCCTCGCATGGATGCTTTGGAGAGTCTTCAGTCCATAGAACACTGAATTCTTCATGGCAAGTATTTTTGTTGTCATGACAGATTAAAATACTATAAATTGATATCTGAAAGAAAATAAAGTTGAATGAAAAAAGTGAAAACAGCATGTGTGTGTGTTGTTGCCTGTATCCACTGAGTAGAGTGGGTGGGGTTTCGTCTCATCAAATATCGCACATAGATTGGTAGTTTACTTTTTTTCTTTTCCGAAATTGTGCTGATTACTGTCGGATGTGAGGGCGCTCCTCTTTCACCGTTTTTGCCCACTCACGTCACTACGTGTTTGTTGTGAACAACAACGTGAGCAACAATAATGGAATCGGCGGTTCGCCTTCAAAATAAAAGTCCGACTTGAAATTGATGCAAGCGGATGAAAATAGTGGAATCATGCCACAATTGGACTAGACTAGGTAATGCTAAACAAGGTTGGAATGTCGTTATATAAATTAAACAAAATACAATAATGAGTTAATTTGACCCACCAAAAAAACAGTTGAAGTCGCACTGTGGATGTATAGACTTCAGAATTGCATTTGGAGCATACTTATATTGTCAAAGACCCCAGCCACCCCAGTCATAGACTGTTCTCTCTACTACCGCATGACAAGCGGTACCGGAGTGCCAAGTCTAGGACAAAAAGGCTTCTCGACAGTTTTTACCCCCAAGCCATAAGACTCCTGAACAGGTAATCAAATGGCTACCCGGACTATTTTAATTGTGTGCCCCCCCCAACCCCTCCTTTTACGCTACTGCTACTCTCTGTTTGTCATATATGCATAGTCACTTTAACTATACATTCATGTACATACTACCTCAATTGGGCCGACCAACCAGTGCTCCCGCACAGTGGCTAACTGAGCTATCTGCATTGTGTCCCACCACCCGCCAATCCCTCTTTTACGCTACTGCTACTCTCTGTTCATCATATATGCATAGTCACTTTAACCATATCTACATGTACATACTACCTCAATCAGCCTGACTAACCGGTGTCTGTATGTAGCCTCGCTACTTTTATAGCCTCGCTACTGTATAAAGCCTGTCTTTTTACTGTTGTTTTATTTCTTTACCTACCTATTGTTCACCTAATACCTTTTTTGCACTATTGGTTAGAGCCTTTAAGTAAGCATTTCACTGCAAGGTCTACACCTGTTGTATTCAGCGCACGTGACAAATAAACTTTGATTTGATTTGATATTGCAATGTACAGAATTACTTATAGATCTTGGGTCCATGAAATGGGGTATCAGCCTACTCAGTGACACCTACAGAACACAACTGTCCCACAATAAGTGGTACGACACTAATATTTGTGAAAACTCGTCACAGTTGTGTTCTGTGAGTGTCTGCTCACATGAAGACATACTACTGTTTACTATAGAATTCTATAGTAAACTGTAGTATACTGTAAAATACTCTACTACACACTGTAGTATCACTCGATCATGTGTAGTACGTACCAGAGAATGTTGTAGTATACTGTAGAATACTATAGTAAATACTACAGTATTATCCCCCCCAAAAAACACTGAAGTAAATACGACAGTAATGTCCGCAAAAACACGACACTTTTTTAACTATACTACAGTTTTCATTTCCATATACCCTGCCCATTCCCCTCCCCCTTACTGCAATTTGTGCCATACATAAGTGAGAAACCTACATGCCAACTATATTTATGACCACACCTACGGGTTACAGGAAGAGGATAGGCACTGTGATAGAAGCTTAAATTTGAGCAACATCAAATCTGGTTTGACTAAATCCTTTAAAGTTTGTTTACATGAAGTTGAGATAAATAAAGGAGAACTCCACCACCCCCTTCCCCTTGTACTTCGCCAAACCTGACCTTCACCAGACCGATACATGGAGAAGAGGGATAGAAGAGGGCATGAAGCCCTGAGATGTCCCTACCAGTCCCAAAGATTGTCGTTGTCAAGAAGAGATCAACTACTGACAACATCCTGAGGCTGACAAAAAAGAGGTGATGGTGGCTGTCTTCTTGGACATTGAAAAGGCGTTCGATAAGATGTGGCACAATGGGCTCATCTATAGGCTATAGGATACGAACCTGAAATTCCCCACTCAGATGGTCATTCTTTTCAACAGCTTTTTAAATCAGCGGGAGACAGCGGTGAGGGTGGGAGAAGCCACATCATTCAGGTTCTCTCCAGAGGCAGGAGAACCCCAAGGCTCCGCCGTCTGTCCTCTACTGTTTTTAAAATACATCTGTGCTATTTATTTCCCCCACCCAAGAGACGGACAAGTGGCCCAGATTGCAGTCGATCTCTGTTATTGGGCCTCCTCCAAAAACATTGTCCATGCTGGAAAAAAGCTACAGAAGAGCATAACAGAGATCGAGAACTGGGTTAAATCTGTGGACGGTCAAGCTCAATCCCCTGAAGACACAGTGCGTCCTCTTCTCCAGGCATTCCAAAATAACCAAGCAAGTGCACCTTAAACTGTATGGAAATGTACTCCAGCCAAGTTCCTTGGGGTCCCATTCTAAGAAAACATGTCCTGGAGTGCCCACAGACTGCCTGGAGAAGGAGGGAAGGAAGCACCTGAACCACCTGAGGGTACTCTGCAAAAGAAAAGGAGGAGCCACGGCCAGAACATTCATAAAATACAGAAATCTGGCCTGTATGGTGCATTTTTCATCATATGTATTTTGAAAGTTACATATCTTCTAAACTTGATTACTGACATGCAAAATATTTGGGACTGTATCAACAATGGATTAATTAAACAAATACCAAAATATAGTTTTCCTTTAATACAATTGTGGCGTGATTCCACAATTTTTTATCCGTTTCCATCAGTTTCAATGGGAGACCTTTATTTTAAAGGCAAACCGCCGATTCCGCTATTGCTGCTCACACTGGTCACGTCACGTGCCATAGACCGGTGCTCTGCATAATCGAATCGGCAGATTGTTTCTGCCGAGGAATGTGACAGGCACCTGTGAGGTGAGCCGACACCAGGGGAGAGATGACCGGGCAGACGGAAGATGATATACCTGGTTAGGAAACCTGTGTCTGAATCGCTTTTTTGAAGCATATGGCTGTTATTTAGCTCAATAGTTGCTATACTAGCACTAGACAGTAATGTATGGTAGGGACCATTAGCTAACCTGTTGCTATTTCTGTCTTGCAGCGACCTAAATACGTGACAACCGGTTGGCATTAGGATTTACTTACTGCTGTAAAGCCGAGTAGTGAAATCATGTAGTACAAACGTATTGCACCTGATATTTCCTCAAACTCCTATGAAATGTCATAGTTTCTCTTCTGTCTTAAAGTAGTTTTTTTTACCCTAACAGAAACAGGAGCAATCTTCACCTTTGGGAAGAGCAAGTTTGCTGATAATGTGCCCAGTAAATTCTGGCTGAAGAATGACCATCCAGAAGAAATCTCGTGTGGGGGTGATCACACTGCTGTCGTAACAGGTGATCAATAATGTAACCTACACTCTCCCATATGATTGGCTGACTTGGGGACACTGTGTCTAAAACGATCAATACATAGCTCGTTTGTTGTTTATAAAATGCTGGTAAATCATTATCAATGGTTCATTATCAGTTTATTAATGGACCTGTAATCAAACAGTGTTATAAAAAAAATGCCTTTAACTTCAAGACGTGTATAGTATTTACTTGTTCAAAGACACAAAGAAATACATAAAAACAGTATAATTATGTCTTCTCCTATGTGTAGGCCATAGCAGGCTGTTCATGTTTGGAAGTAATACCTGCGGTCAGCTAGGACTGGGGTTAAAGATCAACGTCAACATCAACAAGCCCACTGCTGTGAAAGGTCAGTCCATCATGTACAAGGATTATGTTCGACTCACATTTTGTCAATGTTTTGTAACGTTAAAACACATGTTTTTTTTCTTTAGTGTTGAAGACAGAAAAAGTGAAGTTTGCAGCATGTGGAAGGGACCACACAATCGTGTGCACATGTAAAAGAACCAAGTTGTTTTACTCTACATTACTATAGAACATGTTATGAATATGTGCCATTACAATGACTTATGAGGCTTTCACCCATGTTTCTCAGGGAGTGGGCAGGTTTATGGTGCTGGCAGTAACCAGGAGGGGCAGCTTGGTTTGGGACACTGTGATGACACAAACACCTTCCACCTGATTCATCCCTTCTCTGACCACGCACCAATCAAAATGCTCGCTGCTGGCTGCAACACCTCAGCTGCTCTGACAGGTAACGTTGAAAACAGACAGATTGTCTGTCTACTGTGTGTGTGTCTGTCGGTCTGTCTGTCTGTCTGTTGGTCAGTCTTCTCTGTCAGTATGTGTGCTGTGTTGTATATGTGTTGGCAGAGGAAGGCAGGCTGTTCATGTGGGGTGATAACTCGGTTGGCCAGATCGGTCTGGGGGCAGAGAGCTACGCCTCAGAGCCTAGAGAGGTGATGGTGGGGCAGTCAGTGGCCTGGGTGTCCTGTGGATACCACCACTCAGCGTTCGTCACAGGTAACACACACAGGGTTCATTTAAATTGGGTAGCTGAACCGTGTGCATACCATTAACCTGTTGTCATATAGTAATTCGGCTGGGTTATTGTGTTTGGTTTGGGCTTGTTCCAGTGGACGGGGACCTCTACACGTTTGGGGAGAGTCGGAACGGAAGGCTTGGTCTATTCCGTGACCAGCTGGCCAATCACAGAGTCCCTCAGCAGGTGGATGGCATCCAGGACCCAGTCATCCAAGTGTCCTGTGGAGGGGAGCACACAGTGGCACTCACAAGTAAATATCTCTGGGAAATAATATTAATACTAACTCATAGATACAGTACTGTTAATAAAATAACACAGTCTGTCTACTGTTTCCAGTGTGTGACTGTCTCCCCTTCCTCTATACCTCTCTATCTCTCTCTTTCTCTCTCTTCCTCTATACCACTCTATCTCTCTCTATACCTCTCTCTCTCTTGCTTCCTCTATACCTCTCTATACCTCTCTCTCTCTCTTGCTTCCTCTATACCTGTCTATCTCTCTCTCTCTCTTGCTTCCTCTATACCTCTATATCTCTCTCTCTTGCTTCCTCTCCGTGTTCCAGAGGAGGATGTGTACACGTTTGGGCGGGGTCAGCATGGTCAGCTGGGCCACGGGACCTTCCTGTTCGAAGCACCTTTGCCCAAAGCACTGGTCCACTTCCGGAACGGCAGAGTCAGTCACGTCACCTGTGGAGAGAACCACACCGCTGTGATCACAGGCAAGCTTCTATTCTACTGTAATATATTCTACTAAGTATACACTGTTGAATAGAAGTTGTCATTCAGACATTTGAAACCTGAGCATGTTCCATTGAGACCCCATGTCTCACCCTCCAGACAGTGGGATTCTGTACACCTTTGGGGATGGTCGCCATGGTAAACTAGGACTGGGGGAAGAGAACTTCACCAACCAGTTCAGACCAACACTGTGCCCACGCTTTCTCAAATACAGTGTCCAGTCAGTGAGTCAAGCTGTGTGGGTTTGTGTGTGTGTGTGTGTGTGTGTGAGTGTGTGTGTGTGTGTGTTTGTGTTTGTGCATGTGCTAATACTGTGCATGTGTGTTCAGGTGGCAGGTGGCAGCTCTCACATGCTGGTGCTGGCTATGCCCAGACCCCCAGAGGTTGAGGAAGTGGTGATAGAGGAAGATGATGTCACAGAGACCATTCTGGAGACTCTGGAAACCTACACTGAGCTGCTCTTGATGGATCCCTCCCTCCTGATGTCCAACCCACCGACTGCACCTCCTCTCTGGACCCTGTCTGCTAGGGCCCGCCGCAGGGAGAGGGTGAGCGCTGGGCCACAACATCAGAACGTTTCAGAAAGGAGAATTGGAGTGTTGATTACAAGGAGTGACAGAGTTGTGGTGTTTGGTTGCCTTCACTAGGGAGCAGTGTTGCGTCACATTTCAGAGAAACTGTATATAATGATGAGATGGTCTCCGCCCAGCAATGGAAGTCGTTATCATGAAGGCGTAAAGGCAGGTGGGTGGATGCGAGATCAGGAGGGACATTCTAGCCAATGAAAGGGCAGATATGTGTGTGAACAACAGACACAACTCCAATATAAAATTTTTTTTCTCAAAGCTGCCGAGATGCCACTTATTTTAGTAGCAATCTAAACATTACTAAACTTCTATTTGATCAAATAAGTCTCACGTAGCAAATTAACAATCATATTTTTTGTTGACCAAATCTGACACTTTTTCTTAGCCTTTGATACCAAAAATCCCCACTTGGTCTGCTTATAGCTGTATTCTCACGTGGACAGATTTTGACTGGAGTGGAGCCTCTCGCTTCACCTCCTCCTCTCTGGTAATGGTCATGTGCAGTAGCCTACTTTATGTGTACCAGTCTCAATCACTTCACTTTAGTACTAATATGGCCTGAGGGAGCAACTGAGCCCTTATGTAGCCATTATTCAGTACTGAACAAAAATATAAATGCAACATGTAAAGTGTTGGTCCCATATTTCATGAGCTGAAATAAAAGATCCCAGAAATGTTCCATACTCACAAAAAGCTTGTTTCTCTCCAATTTTGTTCACAAATGTGTTTACATCCCTGCTAGTGAGCATTTCTCTTTTGCCAAGATAATCCATCCATCTGACAGGTGTGGCATATCAAGAAGCTGATTAAACAACATGATCATTACACAGGTGCACCTTGTGCTGGGGGCAATAAAAGGCCACTCTAAAATGTGCAGTTTTGTCGCACGACACAATGCCACAGATGTCTCAAGTTTTGAGGGAGCGTGCAATTGGCATGCTGAAGAAAGGAATGTCCACTAGAGCTGTTGCCAGAGAATTGAACATTAATTTCTCTACCATAAGCCACCTCCAACTCGTTTTAGAGAATTTGGCAGTACGTCCAACCGGCCTCACAACCACAGACCACATGTAACCACACCAGCCCAGGACCTCCACATCAAGCTTCTTCACCTGCTGGATGGTCTGAGACCAGCCACCCGGACAGCTGGTGAAACGGAGGATTATTTTGGTCTGTAATAAGCACTTTTGTGGGGAAAAACTAATTCTGATTGGCTGGGCCTGGCTCCCCAGTGGATGGGTCTGGTTACTAAGTGGGTGGGCCTATGCCCTGCCAGGCCCACCCATGGCTGCATCCCTTTCCAGTCATGTGAAATCCATAGATTAGGGCCTAATGAATTTATTTAAATGGACTGATTTCCTTATGAGCCGTAACTCAGTAAAATCGTTGAAATTGTTGCATGTTGCGTTTATATTTTTGTTCAGTTTACTTTTCTGTGTGGTCTGTTTCAGGAGTGTTCTCCAGAGCAGTTTGGCCAGATGTTCCGTAACCTTCCTCCTCTGATGTCTGGCTTCTTCAACACCTCCCTTCCTGTGTCCAGGAACATCCACATCTCCAGAACACCATGTAAAGACCCCTCCACCTCCTCACTGTCCTCCAATCCCTCCTCAAACAACACCCCCAGTCCCTCTCTGTCACTCAAACCCAGAGGCAAACCCCCTTTAACACCATCACGGGCACCCCAATTCACATTCCCAGACCCTCCCAGCCCTTCACTCTCCTCAAAGTCCAGCCCTAAGAAGAAGAAGCCCACCCTGTCAAAATCACCAAAATCCACATCTAAAGAACCCATTAGCCCCTCACGGTCCTTCAAATCCATGCCTAAACTCATCCCCGACCCCACACTGTCCCCTAAAACCCCCTTTAAAAAGCCCACAGATTACAACCAATCCCCCAAAACGCTGTCTAAGGTGCACCCAAGCCCTTCTCGGAGTCCCACCTCACCACAGACAGGTACAGTAGTTGAATCCTACAATGCTGTCTTACCTTTTCACAAAACTATATGGCCACAAGCTGTAGGCATAACTGCGACCCATATTCTATGACCTATCCCAGTGTTCTCTGTGTGTTTTTACAGAGAGGAACGAGGACACAGTGCCAGAAGCCCCTGACAGCCTGATGCTCATTGAGAATATGGAGGATGAAAAGGACACGTTGTCAAACCTGGTGAGTACAGCGGATTTATTATAAAATATTATAATGTGTACTTCAGTGCCTTTAGAATGTATTCATACCCCTTGACTTATTTCACATTTTGTTGTGTTTCAGCCTGAATTCAAAATGGATTAAATATATATTTTATCACCCATCTACACACAATACCCCATAATGACAAAGTGAAAACATGTTTTTCGAACTTTTAGCAAAATTATTGAAAATTAAATAAAGAAATATCTAATTTACATAAGTATTTATACCTCTGAGTCAATACATGTTAGAATCACCTTTGGCAGTGATTACAGCTGTGAGTCTTTCTGGGTAAATCTCTAAGAGCTTTGCACACCTGGATTGTACAATATTTGCACAATATATTTTTTTTTATTCTTCAAGCTCTGTCAAGTTGGTTGTTGATCATTGCTAGATAGCCATTTTTAAGTCTTGCCATAGATTTAAGCCGATTTAAGTCAAAACTGTAACTAGGCCACTCAGGAACATTCAATGTCGTCTTGGTAGATTTGGCTTTGTGTCTTAGGTTATTGTCCTGCTGAAAGGTGAATTTGTCTCCCAGTATCTGCTGGTATGCAGACTGAACCAGGTTTTCCACTAGGATTTTGCCTGTACTTAGCTCTATTCCATTTATTTTTATCCTAAAAAAAACTCCATAGTCCTTGCCGATGATAAGCATAGCCATAACATGTTGCAGCCACCACCATGCTTGAAAATATGAAGAGTGGTACTCAGTGATGTGTTGTGTTGGATTTGCCCCAAACAGAACGCTTGGTATTCAGAACATAAAGTAAATTTCTTTGCCACTTTTACTTTAGTGCCTTATTGCAAACAAGATACATGTTTTGGAATATTTTTATTCTTTACAGGCTTCCTTCCTTTCACTCTGTCATTTAGGTTAGTATTTTAGAGTAATTACATTTTTACATTTTTTATTCTCAGTTTTGTCCTATCACAAGGTAGCCTAGTGGTTAGAGTGTTGGACTAGTAACCGGAAGGTTGCAAGATAGAATCCCCGAGCTGACAAGGTAAAAATCTGTCATTCTGCCCCTGAACAAGGCAGTTAACCCACTGTTCCTAGGCCGTCATTGAAAATAAGAATTTGTTCTTAACTGACTTGCCTAGTTAAATAAAAGTTAAAAAAAATAAACAAATAAACAGCCATTAAACTCTGTAACTGTTTTAAAGTTACCATTGCCCTCATGGTAAATCCATGAGTGGTTTCCTACCTCTCCGGCAACTGAGTTAGGAAGGATGCCTGTATCTTTAATGACTGGGTGTATTGATACACCATCCAAAGTGTAATTAATAACATCACCATGCTCAAAGGAATATTCAATGTCTGCTTTAAAAAAAAAATATATATATATATATATATATATATATATAAAATCATCTACCAATCAGATCCCTTCTTAGCGAGGCATTGGAAAAACCTCCCAGGTCTTTGCTGTGTTTGAAATTCAGTGCTCGACTGAGGGACCTAACAGATAATTTTAGGTATACCCCGGGAGTCAAGAGAGCAGGTGCAGAAGGTGAGTTTAATACGAAACAGATACAAAAGCACAAACATGGGAAGCATACTGAACGTGAGAGACAATCAATAACACCTAAGGACTGATGAACACAGAGGGCTAAATAAAGGGGACGTAATGAAGTCCAGGTGTGCCTAATGATGAGGCGCAGGTGTGTGTAATGATGGGTTGCCAGGACCGGTGGTTAGTAAACCGGCGAGGTGGAGCGGGAGTAGACGTGAAAGATAATCATATGTATGGGGTACAGAGATGAGGTAGTCATTCATAGATCATGTTAAATAATGTTATGGCACACAGAGTCCATGCAACATATTATGTGACTTGTTAAGCACATTTTTGATCCTGAACTTATTTAGGCTTGCCTCAAAGGGGTTGAATAGTTATTGACTTTTTATTAATTTGTCAACATTTCTAAAAACATAATTCCATTCTGACACTATGATATTGTCTGTAGGCCAGTGACACAACATCTCAGTTTAATCTTTTTATATTCAGGCTGTAACGCAACAAAATGTGGAAAAAGTCAAGGAGTATGAATACTTTCTGAAGGCATTGTATGTGTATTAGGTTTGCTGTCTTGCTATGGTCAGGTATGTGGGCTCCATGACTTTGGCCTGGGATCAGAATGGCTCATTACTTTGGTCTAGGTTGTAAAGTTACAGTAACTTCCCCAAAAATATCAGGTTTTCTAGAAATCTTGGTTGGAGGATTCCGGATTCCTGCTTATTCAAATCAAATCACATTTTACTTGTCACATGCGCCTTACCATGAAATGACCTTACCGTGAAATGATTACTTACAAGCCCTTAAACAATAATGCAGTTAAAAAAATAGTTAAGAAAATATTTACCAAAAAAAATTAAAAAGTAACAATAAAATAACGAGGCTATACACAGGGGGTACCGAGTCAATGTGCAGGGGTACAGGTTAGTCGAGGTAATGTGTACATGTAGGTAGGGGTGAAGTGACTATGCATAGACAATAAACAGCGAGTAGCAGCAGTGTTTAAACAAAGGGTGGGGGGTGTCAATGTAAATAGTTCAGGTGGCCATTTGATAAATTGTTCAGCAGTCTTATGGCTTGGGGGTAGAAGCTGTTACGGAGCCTTTTGGACCTAGACTTGGCTCTATCCTCTGTAGCGCCTTACGGTTGGATGTAGAGCAGTTGCCATTAGGGATGCACGATATATCGGTGAATATATGGCAACATCGGTATCTGCCCGATGTCTAGTTTAACGCCGATGTGCGAAACCGATGTCAAAGCTGACGTGCATACCTATATAACGTAGGTACAGTTGAAGTCGGAAGTTTACATACACCTTAGCCAAATACATTTAAACTTAGTTTTTCACAATTCCTGACATTTAATCCTAGTAAAAATTCCCTGTCTGAGGTCAGTTAGGATCACCACTTTATTTTAAGAATGTGAAATGTCAGACTAATAGTAGAGAGAATTATTTATTTCAGCTTTTATTTCTTTCATCACACACAATTAGTATTTGGTAGCATTGCTTTTAAATTGTTTAACTTGGGTCACACGTTTTGGGTAGCCTTACACAAGCTTCCCACAATAAGTTGGGTGAATTTTGGCCCATTCCTCCTGACAGAGCTGGTGTATCTGAGTCAGGTTTGTAGGCCTCCTTGCTCGCACACACTTTTTCAGTTCTGCCCACACATTTTCTATGGGATTGAGGTCAGGGCTTTGTGATGGCCACTCCAATACCTTGACCATGTTGTCCTTAAGCCATTTTGCCAATACTTTGGAAGTATGCTTGGGGTCATTGTCCATTTGGAAGACCCATTTGCGACCAAGCTTTAACTTCCTGACTGATGTCTTGAGATGTTGCTTCAATATATCCACATAGTTTTCCTTCCACGTGATGCCATCTATTTTGTAAAGTGCACGAGTCCCTCCTGTAGCAAAGCACCCCCACAACATGATGCTGCCACCCCCGTGCTTCATGGTTGGGATGGTGTTCTTCAGCTTGCAAGCCTCCCCCTTTTTCCTCCAAACATAACGATGGTCATTATGGCCAAACAGTTCTATTTTTGTACAAAAGTACAATCTTTGTCCCCTTGTGCAGTTGCAGACCGTAGTCAGGCTTTTTTAATGGCGGTTTTGGAGCAGTGGCTTCTTCCTTGCTGAGCGGCCTTTCAGGTTATGTCAATATAAGACTCGTTTTACTATGGATATAGATACTTTTGTACCTGTTTCCTCCAGCATCTTCACATGGTCCTTTGCTGTTGTTCTGGGATTGATTTGCACTTTTCGCACCAAAGTACGTTCATCTCTAGGAGACAGAACGCGTCTCCTTCCTGAGCGGTATGACGACTGTGTGGTCCCATGGTGTTTATACTTGCGTACTATTGTTTGTACAGATGAACGTGGCACCTTCAGGCGTTTGGAAATTGCTCCCAAGGATGAACCAGACTCGTAGAGGTCTACAAAAATTTTTATGAGGTCTTGGCTGATTTCTTTTGATTTTCCCATGATGTCAAGCAAAGAGGAACTGAGTTTGAAGGTAGGTCTTGAAATACATCCACAGGTACACTTCCATTTGACTCAAATTATGTCAATTAGCCTATCAGAAGCTTCTAAAGCCATGACATCATTTTCTGGAATTTTCCAAGCTGTTTAAAGGCACAGTCAACTTTGTGCATGTAAACTTCTGACCCACTGGAATTGTGATACAGATAAGTGAAATAATCTGTCTGTAAACAATTGTTGGAAAAATTACTTGTGTCATGCACAAAGTAGATGTCCTAACCGACTTGCCAAAACTATAGTTTGTAAACAAGAAATGTGTGGAGTGGTTGAGAAACGATTTTTAATGACTCCCACCTAAGTGTATGTAAACATCCAACTTCAACTGTACATGACGTAATGACGCCACGTAAAATGTTGCACTACACGTGCAACACAGCATTCCTAACCTAGTCCACAATGTCTGCTGTGTGGATCGAGCGTTCAACAAGTCAAGCATAACATTTCAGCGAGACAACTCTAAGGCGAAATTCTTTGCCCTTGACAATCAACCGTTCTCTGTCATCGGTGATGTTGGCTTTCACCGACACCGGTACACACTACCAAGTGAGCTATTTTTCAGATGTTGCCCTAGCGTCACTGCTGTTAACTTCACAACTGACATTTGGACCAGCGATATCAGCCCAATGAGTATGCTGAGTCTGACAGCACAGTGGGTCGTCGAGGATTTCGTACTAAGGAAAGTCGTATTGCATGCTCATGAATATGATGGTTGTCATACTGCTGCTGCCATTTCAATGGCATTTGAGAACATATTTGAAACTTGGAATCATGAATACACTCCTAGCTCCATTCGAACAACTGACTCGAGAAATAAGCTCATCAACTGTGTCTGCAGCAGACTTGATACCCTCTGTCATGGCATTGAAACACCTGCTCAACAAAACCGCCGACAGGCTGTGAACAAACGATTCGGTGGCATTCTCTCTTTACTGTGTCGCCACCGTGCTCGATGCTATGTACAAGGACTGCTACTTCGATGCAGACAAGAAACAGGGTTTACGTGAAATGTTACATACACAGCTAGACAAAATGGAAACGGACACAGTGACAGTGCACACCGAGGCCACGGACAGACAGAGCTGAAACTTCACTGCTTGACATGTATGATGAAATCCTGGTTGAGAATGAAAAGACTGAACAAATGAACAATGAAACAGCACAGCAAGTAAGTGAAAGAAATAGGTTTTGACTGTTTTACTGATAAATGCCAACAAAATACCTTTTTGGTCAGTGTGGTGTGTGTGTGTGTGTGTGTGTGTGTGTGTGTGTGTGTGTGTGTGTGTGTGTGTGTGTGTGTGTGTGTGTGTGTGTGTGTGTGTGTGTGTGTGTGTGTGTGTGTGTGTGTGTGTGTGTGTGTGTGTGTGTGTGTGTGTGTGTGTGTGTGTGTGTGTGTGTGTGTGTGTGTGTGACCTTTATTTAGCTAGGCAAGTCAGTTAAGAACAAATTCTTATTTACATTTACGGCCTACCCCGGCCAATTGTGCGCTGCCCTATGGGACTCCCAATCACGGCCGGATGTGATACAGCCTGGAATCGAACCAGGGACTGTAGTGACTCCTCTTGCACTGAAATGCCTTAGACCGCTGTGTCCACGTGTGTGTGTTAACTATTTAACTATACTAGAATGCTTAAAAGGCAGCAAAAATGTAAATATCGGTTATCGGTATTAGGGTTTTTTGGGAAAGAAAATATTGGAAATCGGTATCGGCCAAAATGACATCGGTGCATCACTAGTTGCCATACCAGGTGGTGATGCAACCGGTCAGTAGGCTCTCGATGGTGCAGCTGTAGAACTGTTGAGGATCTGTGGACCCATGCCAAATATTTTCAGTCTCCTGAGGGGGAAGAGGTGTTGTCGTGCCCTCTTCACGACTTTCTTGGTATGTTTGGACCATGTTAGGTTGCCCCGTCGATGTGAATGGGGGTGTGTTCGGCCATCCATTTCCTGTAGTCCATGATCATCTCCTTTGTCTTGCCTTGTTGAGGGAGAGGTTGTTGTCCTGGCACCACACTGCCAGGTCTCTGACCTCCTCCCTATAGGCTGTCTCATCGTTGTCAGTGATCAGGTCTACCACCGTTGTCGTCAGCAAACTTAATGATGGTGTTGGAGTCGTGCTCAACCACGCAGTCGTCTGTCTCTGCGTCTGTCTTTCCGTCTATTTCTGTGTCTGTCTCTCTCTGCGTCTGTCTCTCTCTACATCTGTCTCTGCGTCTGTCTCTCTCTGCGTCTGTCTCTGCGTCTGTCTCTGCGTCTGTCTCTGCATCTGCCTCTCCATCTGTTTCTCTCCGTCTGTCTCTCCGTCTGTCTCTCTCCGTCTGTCTCTGCATCTGTCTCTCCATCTGTTTCTCTCCGCCTGTCTTTCTCCGTCTGTCTCTGCATCTGTCTCTCCATCTGTTTCTCGCCGTCTGTCTCTCCATCTGTCTCTCTCCATCTGTCTCCATCTGTCTCTCCATCTGTCTCTCCATCTGTCTCTCCATCTGTCTCTTTCCATCTGTCTCTGCGTCTGTCTCTCCATCTGTCTCTGTGTCTGTCTCTCCATCTGTCTCTCTCATCTGTCTATCCATCTGTCTCTCTCCGTCTGTCTCTCCGTCTGTCTCTCCGTCTGTCCCTCCGTCTGTCCCTCCGTCTGTCTCTGTGTCTGTCTATGCGTCTGTCCCTCCGTCTGTCTCTGTGTCTGTCTCTCCATCTGTCTCTGCGTCTGTCTCTCCATCTGTCTCTCCATCTGTCTCTCTGTCTGTCTATGCATCTGTCTCTGCGTCTGTCTCTCTGTCTGTCTTCTGCTCATTTGCTTTTCCAAGAAAACATGTCTCCTTTTGCAGCTTCAGTGCTAGAGATGCCAATAAACAAATGGGTTTGAGCTTAATCGCTGTCCCTGCCGCCATTCTTCTCATCAACATACACACACGTAATTATACACACATACACACACAGCTCCTCCTGGCTCATAGCTAATCCGTAGTGTTGACGTGACTGGGATGTCGACACACTTCACGCCCATCTTTCCATGACTCCTGCTGAGGGAGGCTGTGAGGGAGTTTCCTGTGTTCGGAGGAGAAGAGTATTTAGCTACACACATCCTAACACTGCTTTTACTGATACATGCACAACGTTTTCAACATCTTCATCGTGGTCTTCATCGGCCTACTCTTGTTGTAGCACACAGTGAAACCCAGCAGTGTGAACAACCGACATGGAGGAGAGAGAGCAGCTAGAAAAACACATGATGCTGGGAAGACCAATGCTGGGAAGACCATGCATTTATTTTTGCTGTGCTGCCTCTCCCATGCACTTTAGTTCATTCTATACACAGAACCGCTAGGGTGTCTTGTGGGCTATGAGACTGTGTATACTGTACGTGCATACGTGTTTCATCCATTCCATAGAGAGTCTCTGAGGTGTAATACGTGAGGAGTTTGGCACCCGATGATGAAGGTGGATGTGTTAATTGACTGAATGGAAAGGCTTCTAATAAAGGTTGCCGTGGCAATGAGCGAATCGGTCTGCTTTTGCATAACACCTCAATACCCTCTCATTAACTTGGATTATAATTTATTTCCAGCAGGGATTGGGGGGAAAAAATAGATGGATTTCATCGTCACGTGTCGTAGTTCTTCCTACCAGCCTCTGCTTTTTATTCTGTTATGCAGTTCTTATACAGGCTCATGTTTGCCTGCAGGAAAGCTGACTACCCACACTTGTTTACATTCCTGATGGAAGGAAGGTTCTAGCTTTTGTGTTGTAACCCTTTATAGTTGTTTCATGTAAGAGCTTGTATGTAGGTTATTAACGTATCTCAACATAGTTAAATGAGATGTTGAGTTTGGTTGTGAGACTTGTGTCCCGTTCTTTTTGAGGCAGGCATCACTATCGAGAGGAGATTCTGGCGATGAGACTGGGACTACATCTACAGAGCAGAAGGATAAGGTATGTTAGTGTATTTACTATAAGGAACAGGAAAGAAGGACTGGCATCTACATGTCTGTCTTCCTTTCTCCTTTATTTCACTGTACATTTGGCTCCTTTATTCTGCTTTACACTTTACTGTATTCTCTTCATGTTTCAAATCCTTCTCTCTTTCTTCCTTACCCTCTGAATATTCTCTCTCTTTGCAAAATGTTACCCTCCTCTCTCTTTCTTCCTCTACTCTCTGAATATTCTCTCTCTTTGCAAAACGTTACCCTCCTCTCTCTCTCTCTCTCTCTCTCTCTCTCTCTCTCTCTCTCTCTCTCTCTCTCTCTCTCTCTCTCTCTCTCTCTCTCTCTCTCTCTCTCTCTCTCTCTCTCTCTCTCTCTCTCTCTCTCTCTCTCCTTGTCTCTTTCTCATCTCTCCAGGGACATAAAAAGGGTAAGGCTCTTTGGAGAGCTGTGAAGGAGGCAGAGAGGGAAGTTAAACAAACCCTGACCAACAGGAAGGAGGAGCTACCTTCCCATAAAGCCCTTCCCACCGAGCTCCAGAGAGGTTCCAGTCTGAGTTTGTTGAAGGCAGAGGCCATGCCCTCAAAGAGTCCCAAACCACTGAAGACCCCTCAGACCCCCCAAACCCCAGCCAGGGGCAAGGAGAACATCACTTTGACAACAGAAAAGGCTGGCCTTAAAGTGAAAACCAGTAAACTAGAGAGCAATCTTCAAAGCACAGGTAAAGCAGGGTCTAAGCTAAGTACATCTGCAAGGAAACAAAGCAAGTTATCTGTATCGAAACCTAGCACTCCTAAACACAGTCAGATCCAGATATCTGTGTCTAAACCCAGCACTCCAAAGCATGGTCAAAGGAAGCTGTCTGAGGTGAATAAAGGTACAGAGATGAAAGGTAAAGGCCCTGTAAAGATCAGACGTAAGGAGGCCGAGGCGACCAGCACTCCCATCAAAACTAAACGTTTGGAGTCCAAAGACAAGAAATCAAAAATTGCAGAGGAAGATACTAAAACTATTGAAGTTCAAAATAAACCACTTCAAGGGGTCAAGTCCACTCCAGTCAAAGTTAAAGGTAAACAATTAGAGGTCAAATCCACCTCTGTGAAAAGTAACATTCAAGAGGCCAAATCCTCTACAGTCAAAGTTAAAGGTAAACCTGTGGAAAAGGAGCCAATTCCAATTAAAACTGTGGCTGAAAGCACTCCTTTGAATGTAAAGAGGATTCCTAAGGAGGTAGTAGATAATAACAAACCATCTGAAGGTAAAAACACTCCAATAAAGGGACAAAGGAAGGAAAAAGAGGTGAATGAACAAAAGACTGGAGAGTCTATTACTCTCAAAGAGTCAGGGACAACAGAGGGGAACAACGTGGCAGATGAAGGCAAAGGCAAAGTCACAGAAACAAAAAGTGCACCCACCAAAACAAAAAATGTGCCTAAACCTGAAGAGGTTATTAAAGCTAAATTGACTGAGTTGAATGGAACCCCGGTGAAACTGAAAAGCAAGCCAACAGAGGTTTCCAGCCAACCAATCTTAGTAGAACCTACCTCAAAGGCCAAATCACCATCTGCATCACTGTCATTATCAGATGCAATGCCTCAAAATGCTTGGGATAAGAAGTCAGCGAAGTCTGAGCTTAGAGAGCCACTGGCTGTCTCACAGGTCAAAGATAGAGTGGCGGTCCCAGGGAAAGATACCATTGGTGAATCCCAGGAGGGGGAGCCTGGCTGGGGAGGATTTCTCAGCGATGCAGCCTCTCTCCTTCCAGCCGTGGGGGTGGCAGGCGTAGCCATGGGGGTCTTGAGTGAGGCGGTGACAAGTGTGAGGGGGTTTCAGTCAGAGAGTGACACAGCCACTTCTATCCCTCCTCGGCGGTCCAGCCAGGTAGAGAGGTTCACCAAACAGAGCGCCATCACCCAGCCTTCCTCCTCCTCCTCTTCAATATCAGATCCCAGTGCAGTAGCGCAAAGAAACAGGACCGCCATCCGCATCAGTGTTCTCGGGAATTCTGATCAGGAAGCAGGGAGCAGGAGTTCTGAGAAGAACCCAGACACCACAGAGGCTGCTAGTGACAGGTCGGGAGGTCAGGCCGACGTTGACGACGATGAGAACACTAGTAGAGGTCAAAGGTCAGAGGCTGAGGATGATGAACATGAAGATTTCACAAAGAGACAGGGAGAGGAGGATGACAGGAGTAGTAAGGGTCTGGAAGAAGAGAAGGAGGATGACAGGAGTAGTAAGGGTCTGGAAGAGAGCAGTGAACAGAACGAAGGGGGAGAAGCAGAAGACAGTGATTCTGTGGCCAGCAGAGAAGTAGAGGAGGATAGAGAAGAGAAGAGTGAAGAGAGCCAGGGCGCGGAGGGCGAGGAGAGCAAAGAGAGTGATTCTGAGGGGACAGGAGAGGGGGAGGAGAGCAAAGAGAGTGATTCTGAGGGGACAGGAGAGGGGGAGGAGAGCAAAGAGAGTGATTCTGAGGGGACAGGAGAGGGGGAGGAGAGCAAAGAGAGTGATTCTGAGGAGACAGGAGAGGGGGAGGAGAGCAAAGAGAGTGATTCTGAGGGGACAGGAGAGGGGGAGGAGAGCAAAGAGAGTGATTCTGAGGAGACAGGAGAGGGGGAGGAGATCAAAGAGAGTGATTCTGAGGAGACAGGAGAGGGGGAGGAGAGCAAAGAGAGTGATTCTGGGGGGACAGGAGAGGGGGAGGAGAGCAAAGAGAGTGATTCTGAGGGGACAGGAGAGGGGGAGGAGATCAAAGAGAGTGATTCTGAGGAGACAGGAGAGGGGGAGGAGATCAAAGAGAGTGATTCTGGGGGGACAGGAGAGGGGGAGGAGAGCAAAGAGAGTGATTCTGAGGGGACAGGAGAGGGGGAGGAGAGCAAAGAGAGTGATTCTGAGGGGACAGGAGAGGGGGAGGAGAGCAAAGAGAGTGATTCTGAGGGGACAGGAGAGGGGGAGGAGAGCAAAGAGAGTGATTCTGAGGAGACAGGAGAGGGGGAGGAGAGCAAAGAGAGTGATTCTGAGGGGACAGGAGAGGGGGAGGAGAGCAAAGAGAGTGATTCTGGGGGGGAGGAGAGCAAAGAGAGTGATTCTGAGGCAAGCCTAGAGGACAAAGGAGAGGAGAAAAGTGAAGAGAGTGATGGAGAGGAGGGAGAGAGTGGTTCTGGGACAAGTGGAGAGGGGGAAGAGGAGGATAAGAGTGAAGAAGAGTCCAGTGATGAAGAGAGTGTGGATGAAAACAAAGAGGACAAGGAGGAGGGTGGTGATGAATCAGGAGGTGAGGCTGAGAGCAAGAGTGAGGGATCAGCAGAAGAGGAGGAAGATGAACAAGCAGAAGAAGCAGAGAGTGAAGAAAGTAAAGCTGCTGAGTCAGGAGAGGAGGAAGGAGAGGGAGAGAGTGGAACAGATGAGGAAGGAGAGGGAGAGGATAAGGAAGGTTGTGAAAGTGAAGAAGAGGAGGAGGAGGAAAGTGTAAGTGAGGAGGAGAAAGGAGAAGAGGATGACGATGAGGAAAATGGTGCAGAAAGTGGAGAAGGTGAGGGCAATGTAGGAGAAGAGGAAGAGGAAGCAGTTGAGGGTGAGGAAGAAGAGGATGAAAATGAAGGTGAAGAGGAGAACGGTCAGGTCGAAGAGGAGGGAGGAGAGGATGATGAGGCAGAGGAGGAAGATGCTAGTGGAGAGGAGGAACTTGAAGATGAAAAAAGTGAGGAAGAGGAGGGAGAAGAAGAAGAGGGGGAAGAAGAAGATGATGATGATAAAGAGGAAGGGGAGGAGGGAGAAGGGGAGGAAGAGGAGGAAGAAGGAGAAGAGAATAATGAAGAGGAGAAAGGAGATGATGAGAGTGAGAAGGAAGGAGAGGAAGATGATGAAAAACAGGAAGATGAGAAAGAGGAAATAGAAGTGGATGAAGAGAGAGAGGAGGAAGGAGAGGAAGATGGTGAAAAACAGGAAGATGAGAAAGAGGAAATAGAAGTGGATGAAGAGAGAGAGGAGGAAGCGAACAAACAAGAAGAGGAAAGGGAGAAGCAAGAGGAGGAAGAGAAGGAAGAAGAAAAAGATAGACAGGAAGTAGATGGAAAAGACACAGAGGGATCCTCTCCCTCTGGAGAAAAGGGGGAGGAGAAGGGAGATGAAAAAGAAGGGAAAGAAAATAAAGAAATTGATGGTGAATTAGAAGAAGAAGCTGCAGGGGAACAGAAAGGGGAGATGGAGGTGGAGGAAACCGGAGAGGAAGAAGGTGAAGAGGAAGAAGGTGAAAAGGAGGAAGAAAAATATATTAAAGAAGAACAAGTTGAGGAAGAAGAGGATGAGAAAGATAGTAAAAAAGGAGAAGAGGAGGAAGAAGAGGAGGAGGGAGAGGAAGAGAAAGATAGTATAGAAGAGGAAGAGGAAGGGAAAGATAGTAAAGAAGAAGAAGAGGAGGGAGAGGAAGAGGAGGAAGAAGATGAACAGGAAGAGGAGGCGGAAGAAGAGGAGGAAGAGATAAAATCTGCAAAAGGGAAAAAGAAAGGCTCACAAAGCGTACCACCTAAAGCAGCTCCCCCCAGCAGGAAAGGGATGGAAGATCCCCCGAGGGAGAAACCCAAACCAGCGGCCCGTACCAAACAGAGGACCACAGGGGGGAAACAGGCCAAAAGTACCCAAGAATCCCAACAGTTCTGGAATAATGTCTTACCCCAGTACCTGGAGCTGAAGTGAGACATTCTGGACCTCAATGGTTCCAAATCCTTTATGGATCAGAACCCAAACCTGCCTGTTAACAGTGGCTAGAAGGATTCTGGACCTGAGAAACCTGAGTCATAAGACTAACACATTACAGGTGTTTGAGAACCTCTGTGTGGATGTGTGCTTGTACTTTCTATTATGTCACTTATCCACAGTTGTGACCCCCCCCCAAAAAAAAATTATATGTATTTATTTATTGGGAGTTTTCTTTGCACAAACTGTATCTTTTTATTCTCATGAATGCGTAGTTTGTTCTTGTGCACCTAATATTGAATGCCTTGACCTGACTGTTTACACACAACATTCCTCCATATTTTAAATACAGGCACTCATACCTGTGTAAAATCATTTTTATTTAATCAATACCTATGCATATAATTTACACAGTATGTGTGCTGTAATGTATCGTAAGGTAATTCACTAAGTGTACTCATACACTATACTGAACTGAATTGTAATATGTAAATATTTTTCTAAAATAAAGAGCAATTGAGAACTTCACAGGACTCATGAGTTAGGATTAAAAATGTATTCTTTAAAGAATCCACTGTGTGATGTAATCTAGGAAAATATATACTGTAGTAAAATAAATAAAATACAGTAAAATATATATAGTAAGATATTTAAATATATGGCCAATATATTACGGCTAAGGGGTGTTCTTAGGGACGACGCAACGCGGAGTGCCAGGATACAACCCTTAGCCATGGTATATTGGCTATATATCACAAACCCCAGAGGTGCCTTATTGCTATTATAAACTGGTTATCAATGTAATTAGAGCAGTAAAAAGTTATGTTTTGTCATACCCGTGCTATATGGTCTGTTGTAACTGTCAGCCAATCAGCATTCAGGGCTCAAACCTAGTTTATAAATATACAGTGACTTCGGAAAGTATTCATTCCCCTTGACTTTTCCCCCATTTTGTTAGGTTACAGCCTTATTCTAAAATTGATGAAATTGTTTTTTTACTCATCAATCTACACACAATACCCCATAAAGGCCCTCCCCCGCCCCCCTTTCGGAAAAGCTGACCACGACTCCATTTTGTTGATTCCAGCCTACAAACAGAAACTCAAACAACAAGCTCCCGCGCTCAGGTCTGTTCAACGCTGGTCCGACCAATCTGAATCCACGCTTCAAGACTGCTTCGATCACGCGGATTGGAATATGTTCCGCATCGCGTCCAACAACAATATTGACGAATATGCTGATTCGGTGAGCGAGTTCATTAGGAAGTGCATTGACGATGTCGTACCCACAGCAACGATAAAAACATTCCCAAACCAGAAACCGTGGATTGACGGCAGCATTCGCGTGAAACTGAAAGTGCGAACCACTGCTTTTAACCAGGGCAAGGTGACCGGAAGCATGACCGAATACAAACAGTGTAGCTATTCTCTCCGCAAGGCAATCAAACAGGCTAAGTCTCAGTACAGAGACAAAATCGAGTCGCAATTCAACAGCTCAGACACAAGAGGTATGTGGCAGGGTCTACAGTCAATCACGGATTACAAAAAGAAAACCAGCCCCGTCGAGGACCAGGATGTCTTGCTCCCAGACAGGCTAAACAACTTTTTTGCCCGCTTTGAGGACAATAGGACAAACAATCACTGACACGGCCCCCTACCAAAACCTGCGGGCTCTCCTTCACTGCAGCCGAGGTGAGTAAAACATTTAAACGTGTTAACCCTCGCAAGGCTGCAGGCCCAGACGGCATTCCCAGCCGCGTCCTCAGAGCATGCGCAGACCAGCTGGCTGGTGTGTTTACGGACATATTCAATCAATCCTTATCCCAGTCTGCTGTTCCCACATGCTTCAAGAGGGCCACCATTGTTCCTGTTCCCAAGAAAGCTAAGGTAACTGAGCTAAACGACTACCGCCCCGTAGCACTCACTTCCGTCATCATGAAGTGCTTTGAGAGACTAGTCAAGGACCATATCACCTCCACCCTACCGGACACCCTAGACCCACTCCAATTTGCTTACCGACCCAATAGGTCCACAGACGACGCAATCGCAACCACACTGCACACTGCCCTAACCCATCTGGACAAGAGGAATACCCATGTGAGAATGCTGTTCATCGATTACAGCTCAGCATTTAACATCATAGTACCCTCCAAACTCGTCATCAAGCTCGAGACCCTGGGTCTCGACCCCGCCCTGTGCAACTGGGTCCTGGACTTCCTGACGGGCCGCCCCCAGGTGGTGAGGGTAGGTAACAACATCTCCACCCCGCTGATCCTCAACACTGGGGCCCCACAAGGGTGCGTTCTGAGCCCTCTCCTGTACTCCCTGTTCACCCACGACTGCGTGGCCATGCACGCCTCCAACTCAATCATCAAGTTTGCGGATGACACTACAGTGGTAGGCTTGATTACCAACAACGACGAGACGGCCTACAGGGAGGAGGTGAGGGCCCTCGGAGTGTGGTGTCAGGAAAATAACCTCACACTCAACGTCAACAAAACAAAGGAGATGATTGTGGACTTCAGGAAACAGCAGAGGGAGCACCCCCCTATCCACATCGACGGGTCAGTAGTGGAGAAGGTGGAAAGTTTTAAGTTCCTCGGTGTACACATCACGGACAAACTGAATTGGTCCACCCACACAGACAGCGTTGTGAAGAAGGCGCAGCAGCGCCTCTTCAACCTCAGGAGGCTGAAGAAATTCGGCTTGTCACCAAAAGCACTCACAAACTTCTACAGATGCACAATCGAGAGCATCCTGTCGGGCTGTATCACCGCCTGGTACGGCAACTGCTCCGCCCACAACCGTAAGGCTCTCCAGAGGGTAGTGAGGTCTGCAGAACGCATCACCAGGGGCAAACTACCTGCCCTCCAGGACACCTACACCACCCGATGTCACAGGAAGGCCATAAAGATCATCAAGGACAACAACCACCCAAGCCACTGCCTGTTCACCCCGCTATCATCCAGAAGGCGAGGTCAGTACAGGTGCATCAAAGCAGGGACCGAGAGACTGAAAAACAGCTTCTATCTCAAGGCCATCAGACTGTTAAACAGCCACCACTAACTTTTAGCGGCCGCTGCCAACATACTGACTCAACTCCAGCCACTTTAAAAATGGGAATTGATGGAAATTATGTAAAAATGTACCACTAGCCACTTTAAGCAATGCCACTTAATACAATGTTTACATACCCTACATTACCCATCTCATATGTATATACTGTACTCTATATCATCTACTGCATCTTGCCATCTTTATGCAATACATGTACCACTAGCCACTTTAAACTATGCCACTTTATGTTTACATACCCTACAGTACTCATCTCATACGTATATACCGTACTCTATACCATCTACTGCATCTGCCATGCCGTTCTGTACCACCACTCATTCATATATCTTTATGTACATATTCTTTATCCCTTTACACTTGTGTGTGTGTGTAAGGTAGTAGTGTGGAATTGTTAGGTTAGATTACTGTTGGTTATTACTGCATTGTCGGAACTAGAAGCATAAGCATTTCGCTACACTCGCATTAACATCTGCTAACCATGTGTATGTGACTAATAAAATTTGATTTGATTTGATTTGATAATGACAAAGCAAAAACAGGTTTTTAGAAATGTTTGCTAATTTATTAAAAATAAATAAATGTAAATATCACATTTACATAAGTATTCAGACCCTTTACTCAGTACTTTGTTGAAGCACCTCTTGTGTTGTCTTGGCTGTGTGCTTGGGGTCATTGTCCTGTTGGAAGGTGACCCTTCGTCCCAGTCTGAGGTCCTGAGCTCTCTGGAGCATGTTTTCATCAAGGATCTCTCTGTACTTTGCTCCGTTCATCTTTGCCTCGATCCTGACTAGTCTCCCAGTCCCTGCCGCTGAAAACATCCTCACTGCATGATGCTGCCACCAATATGCTTCATCGTAGGGATGGTGCCAGGTTGCCTCCAGATGTGACGCTTGGCATTCAGGCCAAAGAGTTCAATCTTGGTTTCATCAGAACAGAGAATTTTGGCCTGAGAGTCTTTAGGTGCTTTTTGGCAAACTCCAAGCGGGCTGTCATGTGCCTTTTACTGAGGAGTGCCTTTTACTGAGGAGTGGCTTCTGTCTGGCCACTCTTCCGTAAAGGCCTGATTGGTGGAGTGCTGCAGAGATGGTTGTCCTTCTAGAAAAACTTCTTACATTTTAGAATGATGGAGGCCACTGTGTTCTTGATGACCTTCAATGCTGCAGAAATGTTTTGGAAGCCTTCCCCAGATCTGTGCCTCAACACAATCCTGTCTCGGAGCTCTACGGACAATTCCTTTGACGTCATGGTTTGGTTTTTGCTCTGACATGCACTGTCAACTGTGGGACCTTATATAAACAGGTGTGTGCCTTTCCAAATCATGTACAATCAATTGAATTTACCACAGGTGGACTCCAATCAATTGTAGAAACATCTCAAGGATGATCATTGGAAACAGGATGCACCTGAGCTCAATTTCGAGTCTCATAGCAAAGGGTCTGAATACTTATGTAAATAAGGTATCTGTTTTTTATTTTGTTTTATTTTATTTTGTTGTGTGTAGATTGCTGAGGAAATGTTTTTATTTAATCCATTTTAGAACAAGGCTGGAATGTAACAAAATGTGGAAAAAGTCAAAGGGTCTGAATACATTCCGAAGGCACTGTATATAGACAGTAAAATTGGATTGTTCTGTCTCTATTCCTAGGTGATAGGGTATGATTAACCTGTAGAGTTAGTATACTGTCATTATACCCTAATTATGGATGAATGTACTATGATTGTCTGGAAAGACACTTGGAGCCAGCAGAAGACGTGATCCACTGCTGGAATCTAAAACATCAATTTCTGCAGTACATGTAGAGGAAACAAACACATGCTCACGCACACACACACACACAAACACACACTCATGAGTAACATGGGTGCTTTGGCCTGGTGTGGCCTTCTGTGAGCTGATTGGGCGCTTCACAGGCTAGTTCAGCCTGGTTGGGTGTTAATGTTATTATAGAGGCGGCTGCACAGAAGCTCTATTTGGCTCACACTCCGTTCTCCTGTTTCCTGTGAAGACAAGGAGCACTTTAACACCTTTATGTGGAGACACCCCTAACAACACTAGAGAGAACTGTCAGGGAGCCAAGGCCATACCTCACTGGGCAAAAACTGTCTGAATCAACATTGTGTCCACGTCATGTCAACAAAACAATTCAATGTGATGTTGAATCAACGTGGGAAACTGATTGGTTTTGCAAAATGTAATCAACTTAAGTTAAGGGAATTTCCTCTTTTTTTTCACCCAACTTTTCACCTAAATCCAATGACATGGTGCATTTTTTGTGTTGATTTCACGTTGAATTCACGTTAGTTGACAACTCAACCAAATGGATGTTGAAATGATGTCTGTGCCCAGTGGGGTGTATGTGTGTTTGTGTATACTGTATGTCCAGCATTGAGGTATCATTTAGGTGTTTGAGATGCTTTTATTAGGTTGGGCTTTTAGTTTTCTTTCAACTTGGGGAATGTAGGCTACTGCCCCAGGAACACTGGCAACTAGACCTAAATGCTATTCTGAGTCACTTTGTTTTATTTTCTAATTATTTGTTTGAATGGGTTGCAGGGGCTATAGTTCAGTGTTGCTTCACTCAGCTGTGACGCCCGGGCCGCACGCTCAGGCTCAGGCCAGATTCGATTAGGATCCATTCGGACGGAGGAAAATCCTCTCGTTTCTGGAGCAGTAGGCGGGTCTTTGGAAAGTTTGAATGCGATGGAAGTGTTCTTATACTTTCCAAAGATGTTGAAGGGTGTCCCGTGCGTGAATATGGACACCTGGCTGGTAGTGTCTCTGTTCGTGTATGTCCAGTTCTGCTTCAGTTTAGACTATGAAGGTAAGGAATGGCATATATGTTCCATCCCGCGGATCAGAGGGATTTAGTTAACCCACGAGTGTCCAAGCGGACACTCGTTTGTTAATTTCTCAAACAAACTAAATGTTTTTACATACATGACTGCGTTGGAATTTGAATGACTTGGGTAGCGGTTGTTGCGATTGGTTAGTTTATTGCGCATTAATTATCTGCTATATCCAACTGCTATTGTTTGGTGAGCCACATTTCTGTTTACGTGGAGGGAGCTGAGGCTGGGGTGAAAGCGGGGCTTTAAGATTAACACTAAAGCCAGCATTCTACTCGGTGACTTTGTTTACCTTCGTGCCTCAGGTTATATAAACATTTATTATTCGAAATCCTTCAAGGTCTTTTGCCATGCAAAGTAACTATTTTACAATATCCATAATGAGTTGAACAGTCCATTATTTTAGAGGAGATCTGTGAATAAAACGTGCCTAGGAGTATTGACCTAACGCCTCGATCACACTGACAGTGTCGTGACCTAACGCCTCGATCACACCGACAGTGTCGTTGTATTTTGGTACCCTGATGAAGACAGCTTGTCTGTCGAAACGTTGGTTATTAGGTTATTCAATTATTGCATCTGAGCTAGAGAGTGCGGCTCTCCTTTTCTTTTTCAGTTGCATTTTGGTACACCAGAAGTACATTCATTTTCAATGGAACGCTGTTTGCCTCGCAGCATTGCTTTGCAGAGGCAGTTGCAGTGCGCTCTGTGTGGTGGTTACGTTCGATTTATCAAATGTTTGCTCAAATTGTATTCGTAGACGGCTTGACAGAAATGTTAGCAGAAGTTGAATGTTGAACTTTTGTTGCATACATATCCAGATGATGCGTCACATTTTGTGTGTCACTATCGGTATGATCGAGGCGTAACACGGAACCCAAACCGGCTGCGGGCGTGTGCCATCATGCATACATTTATTTTGTACCCCTACACCAAACGACACGCAGGTTAAAATATCAAAACAAACTCTGAACCAATTACATTAATTTGGGAACAGGTCGAAAAGCATTAAACATTTATGGCAATTTAGCTAGTTAGCTTGCACTTGCTAGCTAATTTGTCCAATTTAGCTAGCTTGCTGTTGCTAGCTAATTTGTCCTGGGATATAAATATTGAGTTGTTATTTTACCTGAAATGCACAAGGTCCTCTACTCCGACAATTAATCCACACATAAAACGGTCAACCGAATCGTTTCTAGTCATGTCTCCTCCTTCCAGGCTTTTTCATATTGAACTTATATGGTGATTGGCATCTAAACTTTCATAGTATTACTACACCGACCGGCAACACAGTTCATCTTTCAATCACCCACGTGGGTATAACCAATGAGGAGATGGCACGTGGGTACCTCTTCTATAAACCAATGAGATGGGAGAGGCAGGACTTTCAGCACGATCTGCGTAAGAAATAGAAAGGACTTCTATTTTAGCCCTTGGCAACGCAGACGCTCGTTGACGCGTGCGAGCAGTGTGGGTGCAATAATTGAATAACATAGATTTATACATTTATTTTACAACGCTCACGCACGCAACGTGAGCGGTGTGGTCAGCCTATAACGGCCTGTGATTTCTGTCACCCAACAAAAGCGAATCACGTTGAAGTTCCTAGATCCAGTAGCCTAGATAATTCCACCTCTCCAGTCAACATTTCCCAAATACATTCCAGGCCAGTGTGACAATATTTGGAGCTTCAGTGCCCTACAATCAGAGCCCATAGCTCCTGGAAGTCGGGGCAGTTACAAGCCACACAAGGGCTCCTGTGTTCGGACTAAGCGCGCATTTGCTCGGACTCCCTCCTCATGTTTCATAGCTCGCTGCACACAGAACCCTTCAGATATGTGCAGTCAGTCTCTGAAACGTGCTAGATGTTTTTGTTTGATAAGAGTAAGACTGCAGGGTCTCCGGAGGGTAAAGGAAAGGAAACGGGGATACCTAGTCAGTTGTACAACTGAATGCATTCAACTGAACTGTCTTCCGCATTTAACCCATCCCCTCTGAATCAGAGAGGTGCGGGGGGCTGCCATATAGACGAGGGTGACAGGAGGACCATGTATCAGATGGAATCAAACCGTCAACAGTCCATAGCATACCACTGATTAACTACTGACCCTACGCCATGATGGGATGGAGCTCATTATTGTTGTTATATGCTGATTGATGGATGTGATGCCATGTAGTGTTCTTTCATCTTAGGAAGAATACACCATGCGTGCAGGGCGCACAGACACACACACACACATCTTTCAGATAGACAAGTGCAAACAGGGCAGGGACAGTAGCCTGCGGTGAAACATTTACTGGGGAGTAATGAGAAGCTGAGATAAGTTCAAAGACAGGATGGGACCAGATAAGAGTTTGTGTGCATGGGTGTACACTATGGCTGGGAATTGCCAGGGACTTCGCGATACGATATTATCACGATACTTAGGTGCCAATACCATATGTATTGCTATTCTCACAAATCTATATGTATTGCGATTCGAGACTGGGATTTTATTGCAATTAGATGTTCCAAACATATTGTTAGTGCTGAGTGATTAACCAACTTATTTTATTTTTTTGGTGTTAATTTTTTGTAAATTTTTTTGGGGTGTGTTTTTGGTGTTAACCACTAATTACCAATGTCAGTGGTGGTCGGTTGTAACGATATTCGTCTTCGGATGAAGAGTAGTCATCGGACCAAAGCGCAGCGTGGCAAGTGTTCATGTTATTTTTATTAGAACAGAAACACTAAACAAAATAACAAAGAGAGTGAAACGAAAACAAAACAGTCCTGTAAGGTGCAGCAACACAAAACAGAAAACAACTACCCACAAAACACAGGTGGGAAAAGGCTACCTAAGTATGGTTCTCAATCAGAGACAACGATAGACAGCTGCCTCTGATTGAGAACCACACCCGGCCAAACACATAGAAATAGAAAACATAGAACAAAAACAAGAATGCCCACCCCAACTCACGCCCTGACCAACCAAAATAGAGACATAAAAAGGATCTCTAAGGTCAGGGCGTGACATCGGTGCTGTTTAACATGACGGAGGACGATTGTTTTCCCATGACCATGGCCTTATTTCTATTACAGCATATTGGATGACTGTCATTCATATTCCATTCACCCAGCTCAATGTATCATCGATAGGTTTAGGCTACTATATGATACTCGAATTTGCCCTATACCCATCATGAGGTTGCTACAACCTAGCCTATGAATGAAAGTTTACAACGTAGGTGCACACAGGTGAGATAAAACATGTAGGTGATAGACAGTGACACATGGACAGACAGTGACAAATGTAATACTGCCTTGCACAATTTTTTTAGGGGGTAGATCAGCTTTAATATTGCAGATAGATTTTAGCTCCCATCAATGTAATTGTCTGTATCACTTTCAATCCCCCATATATTTTTTGGGAAATACATATACACTACCAGTCAAAAGTTTTAGAACACCTACTCATTCTAGGGTTTTTCTTTATTTTTACTATTTTCTACGAACCTTGTTCGACACAGAAACGTGGTAATTAACTACAATGACCATAATCCATTGCACCTGTTTTTTCCGTCTAGGATGGAGATGGATACACTTTTACGTTAGGTTAGATACACACAGACCGCATAGACCGCATGACAGAGGAATATACACAACACAACAACGAGAGAGAGGGATAGAGACAGTTTGTGAAAGTGTGCCTTATCTTATTAAAGAAGTAGTAAAATGATTTTGTCAGACAGCTCTGCAGCGTGTCAAACAGCTCTGACTAAGACAGTACAGTGTGGGAAGCACAGAGAATGTTGTCTGGCTGCTAATGCCTGAGCAGAGAGTCACGCCCTGACCATAGAGAGCCTTTTATTTTGTATGTTGGTGAGGTCGGGGTGTGACTAGGGTGGGTTATCTAGATTATTGTATGTCTATGTTGGCCTGGTATGTTCCCCGATCAGAGGCAGCTGTATATCGTTGTCTCTGATTGGGGATCATATTTAGGCAGCCATTTCCCCACTGTGTTTTGTGGGATCTTGTTTTTGAGTTAGTGCATGTAGCACCGCTTATGTTACGGTTCGTTGTTTGTTTTCTTTTGTTTTGTAAGTTTCACAAAAAAATAAAGATGTGGAACTCAGAGCACGCTGCGCCTTGGTCCATCTCTACACACAACCGTGACAGAAGATCCCACCACTCACGGACCAAGCAGCGTGCACAGGAGGAGAGGGTATCCTGGGCCTGGGAGGATATCCAGGAGGTAAGGACATCCTGGACTTGGGAAGAAATAATGGCAGGAGACGAAAGCCTTCCGTGGAAGCAGACGCAAGCGGTGAAGGAAGGACAACGACAATGCCGGGTTTCGCGGCCACGCCGCAAGCTCAAGAAGCAGCCCCCAAATTTTTTGTTGGAGAGTGAACGGAGGGGTGAGTTAGAGACCATCGAGGAGTTGTTGGATAAATTGGAGGAGAGTGAAGCAAGAGAGCTGTTGGTTTGGCGTAGTATGCACAGCATTCGCCCTGAGGAGCGTGTTAGCCGTCCGATGCCACCTGTGCCAGCTCCCCATACTCGTCCCAAGGAGCGTGTCATTTGTCCAGTACCATGTGTGCCGGTTCTACGCACCAGGTCTCCAGTGCGCCTCCACAGCCCAGTACGTCCTGTGCCTCCTCCTCGCACTTTCCCTGAAGTGCGTGTCCCCAGTCTGGTACGTTCTGTGTCTGCTCCTCGCACTCTCCCTCCAGTGCGCCACCCCAGTCCAGTATGTCCTGTGCCTCCTCCCCGCAGTCGCCCTGAAGTGCGTGTCACCAGTCCGGTGCCACGCATCAGGCCTCCAATCTTTGTCTCTGATTGGGGATCATATTTAGGCAGCTATTTCCCCACTGTGTTTTGTGGGATCTTGTTTTTGAGGTAGTGCATGTAGCACCTCTTATGTTACGGTTCGTTGTTTGTTTCCTTTTGTTTTGTAAATTTCACAAAAAAATAAAGATGTGGAACTCAGAGCACGCTGCGCCTTGGTCCGTCTCTACACACAACCGTGACACAGAGATCAGATGATGACTTTAAGGAATGAAAAATAATAAAGTAATCAAATAAAAACTAAGCAATATACACAACTGAAATATTTACATATTTCATAGTAATTTCCAATTTTTTTGTTGATGTCTACCCAATGTGGACCAGACAGAGACATTAGAATATGTTCAATGTTTGGTCAATTGAATGTTCACTATTTTTTTATTTGGATTTTCCATTAAAAATCTCTAAAATAATTTTAATGTCATTGATTCATAATGCATTTTATGTAAAAAAATATATATAATAATCTAAATGAAAACTGATTATTTTATAATAATCGAACTGAAACCGAACCGACCTCAAAAAGTACTAATCGTTCAGCACTACATATTGTTCAACATATGTCTGCTGCAGAAGGACAAGAGAGCATCTGTCTGTTGCAGAGGGACAAGGGAGGGCCATGAGAAAACGAGTTTTGATCAGTCATGGAAATAAAAGTGCTGAAAAGAAGATATACTTGACTTTTGGTGCAGATACAGCAAACGACCGCAACAATAGTATTGTGATATTGTCCAAACGATACGATATATCGTCAAAAATAACATCCCAACATGTACCATATCTATTTCTGCCCCCATTTCTAGTGTATGTGTGTCACGGCGTATATATGCAATGGATGCCCATACCAAAGATAGCGGTTTGTCAAATAGAGAGAAAGAGATTGAGTGTGTGAGGGTGTTGTGTTGGAGATTGAAATGTCTTGTTCAGTGGTGGCGCAGCTCACCACTTCTGTCTGATCCACAGGCTGGAACAAGTACATACAAGCGCCACTGGAATTACTGTAGATTTACACTGACAGGGTAAACACAGCTAGTCAAACGGACTCAGATAGCTGAAACTGATGTCACTGGTGTGTGTGTGGTGTTAATGGGGCGTTGATTTAACAAGGGTGTTGGTTTAGGGGTTGTTAGTTAGACTCTTTGTTTATGTGGCAGCATATGTGTGTGTTAAAGGGGGTTGAGAAGAGGAGGAGGGATGGTTTGGGTTTTTCTAGTCTTTATTTGTCAGCCTCTCTTTCCTATGGTAGTGTACAGTACATTGAGGTGTCTATACTGAGAGACAGGCTGAGTGTTGATGTTACCTCCTGGGCATTATATGAAGGTGGGTGGCAACTGGCAAGGGAAGTGTTTGATGTTTGGGTCTCTTAGGTGCCGATACAATATGTATCGCGATTCTTAAGATTCTAGATGTATTGCGATTCAATACTGTGATTTATTGCGATTTGATGTTCCAAACATTTTTTTATTTTTTATTTAACCTTTATTTAACTAGGCAAGTCAGTTAAGAACAAATTATTATTTACAATGATGGCCTACCAAAAGGCAAAAGGCCTCCTGCGGGACGGGGCTGGGATTAAAAAAATATATATATATAGGACAAAACACACATCACGACAAGAGAAACAAATAGCACTACCTAACACTAACTAGCAAAAAATAATTATATACTAATCGATACTTGGAGTCAAAGTATCAAATAATATCATACAGAATAATATTGCGATATGTAACTGTGTCGATTTTCCCCCAATAACTAGTTATAACAAAGTGTGATGTAACCCAGGGAAATCTCTAAGCCGGACAGTTTACTGAAAGCCAATTTATGCTTGATGCTTGATCCATGTGGAGGGTGTAACGCAATTGTGGAGCCTCTGGGGGCATTCAGAGGCCAAATAGATATCTGTATCGCATCACCGTGTGTCTCCCAAATTTTGTAACGATGTGGAGGACTCCGTATAGCTCAGCATTGACATGATTGGTTGACGGTAGGTGGGGGCGGGAGGTCCTATATAAACACAAACTCACTTCCTCGACAACATCCTTCACAACAGCTCAGCTCAACTGCTCAGCGCAAGAAGTATGAATGCCCTGACTTTTGCAGAGGCCTTATCACCGTAAATGCTGTACAGCCAATTGAGATTGACCATGCAACGCCTTTAATACTACTGAAATAGCAGAAGTATTGCTCTTCACATTGTGCATGATGAAAGAGAGAGAGAAAGAGAGTGCATGACAGTGAGAGAGTGAGTGATTGATGCAATAAGAAAGGTGTCGGTGAGCATGTGATGTTAGAGAGAGAAAGAGAAGGAGATAGAGAGGGGTTGATTGAGGACAGTAGCGGTGTGTGTAAAACCACCAGGGAAGTCAAGCCAGGGGGGAAAATCCATATTACAACCTCGATTTTGTGTTGTGATAATTGCATAGTTTGTTCTTTAACCTGTTAGTTCATATGCCTTGTGACCATGATATACAGTGCCTTCGAGAAAGTATTCAGACCCCTTGACTTTTTCCCCATTTTGTTACATTACAGCCTTATTCTAAAATGGATTAAATTAAATAATTAAAAATACTCCGAAATCTACACACAATACCCCATAACGACTAAGCAAAAACAGGTTTTAGACATTTTTGCAAATGTATTAAAAACAGAAATACCTTATTACCTTATTATATAGCTGTGCGCAACGCTCCACATCCAACCTGGCCGAGCTTGAGAGGATCTGCAGAGAAGAATGGGAGAAACTCCCCAAATACAGGTGTGCCAAGCTTGTAGCGTCATACCCATGTTTTTTTAATATATATAAATTAGTCAAAATGTCAAAAATCATGTTTTTGCATTCTCATTATGGGGGTATTGTGTGTAGATTGTGTGTAGAATTTTTATTTATTTTTAGAATTAGGCTGTAACCTAACAAAATGTGGAAAAAGTCAAAGAGTCTGAATACTTTCTGAAGGCACTGTATAGGCCTAACGCTGAGACAATAAGAAGACACAGTGGCATGATAAATTCAACCACACATTTGTTTCATCACAAAACCAGAGCAACATGAAGTCCGGTGAAGTCCACAAAACATATTGCATGGAACAAACAGTTACATGACCTATTACATGACCTACATGTTTCCAACATTTTCTGAATACTAAACAACTATTGATTTAGAACCACAGAGAGTTACCACAAGTCGCAAAGAAAACAAAAGCTGCTTCAACTATTCCAGCATCATTTCAACTTCAACATTTCTACATCATCTAATCACCTTAAAGATACATCTAAAAGATACCAATAACGATTTAGTCCAATCAACATATGCTTTTCCATTTTCTGTGTGTGTGTGTGTGTGTGTGTGTGTGTGTGTGTGTGTGTGTGTGTGTGTGTGTGTGTGTGTGTGTGTGTGTGTGTGTGTGTGTGTGTGTGTGTGTGTGTGTGTGTGTGTGTGTGTGTGTGCGTGCGTGCGTGCGTGTGTGCGTGCATTAAAGTAGAAAAAAAAAACATGTTGACTCACCCTACATGTGGAAAAATGCCAATGCCATCCTCCTCTCTTTCATGTTGCCTAAACGTTCTGTGACTCTGTCCTACAGTACACGCTTTTAGTTTTTGTTGTCCTAGGCTACCTGGCTAAAGTTCTAGCTTACTAGCCTAACTTCCTTTTATTGGTAACGATGACCCAACTAATTAACATCAGCCTACTAGCTACATGTTGAACTTCCATCCTGTCAGGCCAGAGGCACAATGTATGAATTTATGGTTGGTTCAGAATCGCCGTTATAATCATTGGCCAGTACAGAGAATTAAGTAAAACCACAAGTCCAAATGTCATGTTTTGTCTTTGATCATGTCTTGTCCCTGTGCTTCCCTCTGCTGGTCTTATTAGGTTCTTTCCCTCTTTCTCTCTCTCTCTCTCCTCCTGCCTCTCTCCCTCTCCCGCTCTCTCTCTCTATCGTTCCGTTCCTGCTCCCAGCTGTTTCTCATTCTCCTAACGACCTCATTTACTCTTTCACACCTGTCCCCTATTTTGCCCTCTGATTAGAGTCCCTATTTCTCCCTCTGTTTTCCGCTTCTGCCTGGTCGGATTCTTGTTTGATGTTTGCTGTTCCTGTGTCCTTGTTCCGCCCTGTCGTGTTCTTTGCCTTCTTCAGATGCTGCGTGTGAGCAGGTGTCTATGTCAGCTACGGCCAGTGCCTTCCTGAAGCGACCTGCAGTCTGTGGTCGCGTCTCCAGTCGTTCCTCTCTATTGACGAGAGGATTTCAGTTTCCTGTTTTGGATTGACCATTGATAATTCCAGGAGAATCATTATTTGTTTAATACTGGAATAAAGACTCTGTTACTATTACGTCGCTTTTGGGTCCTCATTCACCAGCATAACACCAAATCCCTATCTCCATCCAGGACTAATTTAGGAAAGGGACAATTTTAGCTAACTAGCTAGCCACCCGAGGACAACGACACAACGAGATGATGCAACAATTACATTTTTCAATTCCAATTCCACCTTTGGCTTTTGATGTGATGTGATTGGTGTGAAGCACTTTCCTTGACACTTTTTTTCAAAGCTGAGCTCACTCAGTTTAGCTCAAAGTTGATTGACTATTATTTTATACTTTTTTATCAAGGGAGGCCAAATGCTCGCTGGCTTCCCTTGCATTCAATGCTACAGGCGGCAACAATGTCATACTCATTTTGATCAGACAGCATCAGATACGCTACACATACTGACACAGAGGGGCGCAATTTTGTTCGCTTGGATGCTTTCTCCATTGAGATATATTCAGCCTCTTGCGAATTGAAAGATATTTCTGAAACCCCATATTTTGAATGTTTTTTTCTTGGTAAATTTTACTGGGGAAGCCTGGTTTCTCTTAGCATCCATGAATACACGCCACTGGTTGAGGAACATGTGCACATAGGCAGAGAGAAAGAGATGGTAGAACCCTTCCGCTGTCTTCAGTCTATGTGTTTCTGATTGGGGGGGCGGTTATGGATCTGTTTCCGTCCGTTTGTATGTATGATAGTACGTACGTTAATCAAACGCGATACCTCAGACACCACTGACCCGATTTTGACAAAACTTGATTGAATGATGCGTCTTGCCATAGAGATATGACATTTACACTGTGTAACGGCTGTCGTCGGTGGAAGAAGGTGAGGACCAACGTGCAGAGTGGTAAGTGTTCATGATATTTAATAATAATCAAAACTGAACACTGAATAACCAAACAACAAAGAAACAACCGAAACAGTTCTATCTGGTGCAGACACACAAAGACTTAAAATAACCACCCACAAAACACAATAGAAAACAGGATACCTAAATATGGTTCTCAATCAGGGACAACGATTGACAGCTGCCACTGATTGAGAACCATATCAGGCCAAACACAGAAATAGAAAATCATAGAAAAACTAACATAGACAACTCACGCCCTGACCACACTAAAACAAAGAAATAACAAAAGAACTAGGGTCAGAACGTGACACACTGATTGACCCAAGGGGTTGCTATGGTAATCAACTGAAATTCCAAGTATGTGGCCACCCCTTAAAATTAGTGGACACCCGCTGCTGACAGGTGTATAATATCGAGCACACAGCTATGCAATCTCTATAGACAAACATTGGTAGTGGAATGGCCCGTACTGAAGAGCTCAGTGACTTTCAATGTGGCACCGTCATAGGATGGCACCTTTCCAACAAGTCAGTTCATCAATAGCCCTGATCAACTGTAAGTGCTGTTATTGTGAAGTGTAAACATCTAGGAGCAACAACGGCTCAGCTGCAAAGTGGTAGGCCACACAAGCTCACAGAACGGGACCACCAAGTGCTGAAGCACGTAGCGCGTAAAAATAATCTGTCCTCGGTTGCATCACTTCCCGAGTTCCAAACTGCCCCTGGAAGCAACGTCAGCACAATAACTGTTCGTCGGGAGCTTCCTGAAATGGTTTTCCATAGCCGAGCAGCCGCACACAAGCCTAAGATCACCATGCGCAATGCCAAGCGTCTGCTGGAGTGGTGTAAAGCTCACCACCATTCGACTCTGGAGCAGTGGAAACTCGTTCTCTGGAGTGATGAATCACGCTTCACCATCTGGCAGTCCCAGAATCTGGGTTTGGCGGATGCCAGGAGAACGCTACCTGCCCGAATGCATAGTGCCAACTAAAGTTTGGTGGATGGTCTGGGGATGTTTTCTTTAGTTTCAGGGAAGGGAAATCTTAACTCTACAGCATACAATTACTTTCTAGTTGATTCAGTGCTTCCAACTTTGTGGCAACAGTTTGGGGAAGGCCCTTTCCTGTTTCAGAATGACAATGACAGAGCGAGGTCCATACGTAAATGGTTTGTTGAGATCGGTGTTGAAGAACTTGAGTGGCCTGCACAGAGCCCTGACCTCAACCCCATCGAAACACCTTTGGAATGAATTGGAAAGCTGACTGCGAGCCAGGCCTAGTCACCCAACATCAATGCCTGACATCACTAATGCTCTTGTGGCTGAATGTAAGCAAGTCCCCGCAGCAATGTTCCAACATCTAGTGGAAAGCCTTACCAGAAGAGTGGAGGCTGTTATAGCAGCAAAGGGGGGACCAACTCCATATTAATGCCAAATGAGATGTTCGACGAGCACGTGTCCACATACTTTTGGTGTCTCTTGTCCCATTTGAGCTACAGTGAGGGACTGTTTGTCCCCCACCAAACATTGAACAAGCATATACAGTATATATGTTTTTTCTCTCTCATTAATCCACACAACATACATTTGAATAATTGTTACTAATTGGCCTGTGTTTACTGTTGCCTTGTTCCCAGATAAAACAACAGAGTCTGTCTGTACTATCTATTCAGTTTCCCTCCTGGCATGTTTCTACATTATTGATCTGATTGGAACCTCCGTTTGTGTTCCGTATGGTCCTGTTGTTCTCTGAGCTTGACAGGAGAGCCTCTCTCTCTCTCTCTCTCTCTCTCTCTCTCTCTCTCTCTCTCTCTCTCTCTCTCTCTCTCTCTCTCTCTCTCTCTCTATTGTATCAACACTCTGTTCTCTCTGACGTCTTTCCACTCTCTGAAGAGCCGTTTTCACTGTGAGAGAAGAAGAAAAAATAAGAGAGGAGAGAGAGAGAAAGAAAGAGAGCGCTAAGGTCGGGATGCTATCTGAGAGACATACCATTTGGAGTGGATGTAAGTTGTCTCTTTATTTGATCTTGTATGATCAGGATCTAGCCTGTATTCACTCACTGATGTTAACCAAATGGGAAATAAGTAATAGAAGGAACCTTTATACTGTCAACCTTTCAGCATATCAGCTTGCATTCAAGGCTGGCTCGTGTTGATGATGTGGATGAGATAGCTTCAAGTCAATCAAAGTGTTATTTTACTCCTGGCTGTTCTGGAGTCAGCTTTATTGTAAGATATTGTGAGATCCCTTCGGGAGGGAGAGAGAGAGAGATTGACAGTCTATAATAATGTGTTAGGCCCTCTGCTGCAGTTCCCTGGATGGGATGTGAGTGTCAGTCTACCTGGCTGTCTCTAAGGATGTGCATGTGGAGCTCTGTATCTGGGGAAATATCCCCTGCCATAGGCTCTGTGCTGGCTCTCTGCTGGTATGGTGTATGTCAGTAAGGCCCATGTAGGAGTCTATTTATTACGGAAAAACAAAACTAGGAAATTAGGTTTTCCGAACAGAACTTTCATTATTGAAGCAGGATAGCAATCTGTAGAACAGTCTCGGTAGAGACAGAAATGAAGGCCTATGTTTGTGTTAGCTTGACTCTATTATCTGTTGTTATGGCTCCATAACCAAGCCCAGTAGAGATGTGTATCTCCATGGTGTGGGGTGCTTGTACTATGTAAGGTCATATTATACAACCTCACTGTAGGCAGTGAATTGTCTGCAAGCTTGAGATTTCCCCTCAGCCAGCTAAATCGGATCAAAGTCTGTGTGAGGATGTCCTCAATAGCAGTGTGATCTGACTGCTAAAACTGCAGAGTGTGTGTGTGTGTGTGTGTGTGTGTGTGTGTGTGTGTGTGTGTGTGTGTGTGTGTGTGTGTGTGTGTGTGTGTGTGTGTGTGTGTGTGTGTGTGTGTGTGTGTGTGTGTGTGTGTGTGTGTGTGTGTGTGTTGACAGAGCTGGAGGCACAAAGTAAAGAAGGGTGCACTGCAGCAGTCATCTAGCTTCTCCTCAGACCGCAGCGGTGAAAGAATTCCCCCTTGAGGAACATCAAACCCTTGTGATTTCTGTTCCAGACAGGTGGTCGTGTTCGTTTGACAGAAAAGCCACGTTGAGGAGAGGAAAGTCCGACACTCACGTCTCAGTGACAGAATGTAATTAGAATATCAGACAGCCATTGATGGACATGTGGCTGACGTGTACACCCATAGGGCGGAGAACTTGTGGCTGTAGCAGGAGTGAAACTCTTCTCTGTCTGTTATGTCCCTCAAGGATTCAGAACAGGGGACAGATTCATACTGGGCTGGGGTCCATGACGTCCTCAGCTGGTCACTCCCCTTACCCATTCTCTCTCCCCCCATCTCCTCACTCTTCTATCACCCATTCTCTCTCCCCCATCTCCTCACTCTTCTATCACCCATTCTCTCTCCCCCATCTCCTCACTCTTCTATCACCCATTCTCTCTCCCCCATCTCCTCACTCTTCTATCACCCATTCTCTCTCCCTCATGTCACTCTTCCTTTATTTTCCATTGAATGGTTATGTATAATTTTGAAGCAGAAAGTTCTGGATCATGCAGTAATTTTGCTGTGACAGCGAAGCATTGTCTGCTTGACAAGTGATGTCCCAATACTCTTATCTTCTTTCCTTTTGACAACTATTATCAAAGAACTTGACAGGTAAAAGCAATTGAAGGCCATTCTTTGCTGTCATCTTTCTATCTCTCTCATATCAGTGACCAAGAAGAAGAGGAAACCAATATCACAGTAAGTATGTTGGTGACCGCACAACAACACACTGGGTCACATTCATGCTTACTGAATGTGAACCCAGTGTGAGGTGGCTATTGCACCACTGGTTTTAGAGCAAAGTTTCACCAAGAAGAAACCTGCTGGGGAGAAAGGCACCCATGGGGTTTATCTTCTCTGTGTGTGTGTTGTGTAACCTTTATTTAACTAGGCAAGTCAGTTATTAAGAACAAATTCTTATTTACAACAGCCTACCAGGGAAGAGTGGGTTAACTGCCTTGTTCAGGGGCAGAACAACAGATTTTTACCTTGTCAGCTCAGGGATTCGATCCAGCAACCTTTCAGTTACTGGCCCAACACTCTAACCACAAGGCTACCTGTCAGCCCTTTTCAAGAGATCTCTCGTATGGTCCAACCTCTGGGGTTCTCTTTGGAGGAATAGCTCAGCAATGTTTTCCAACAGTGATAGCCTTGATTTAATAATTCCCTCTTGCAAAACACCAGTAAAATCCAACCCAAACTCTTGCTCAAAGATGAGGCCTACGTCATGTTTTGAAACGTTGCTAAACCCTTTGAATGCAGCCCTACTCTCATCCTGAACACAGCCTTGCTCTCTCCTTGCCTGGTGACTAGCTGCTTTCTTCTCCCTTTTCCCAGGGTCGGCCTACTATGTCTATGGAGATGATGAAGACACGTATGCTCGTAGAAATGGAGGTGAATGCTTTGATCAAGCTCTGCTGCCACATGCTCTCACACTTTTCCACACTCTCAGACACTCGCTTTCAACATGCAGGAGAGTTTAGGGTTGACGTAAGTCTCTGAAACGCAAAGCAATAACTTTTTACTTTTTAAAAACATGGGGGAATAGCCGAGCAATGTGATGTCTTCACTTGGGTTCATTTTCTTTCCACAAGATGCCGATATTCTGCATCCGTTCACTGTGTTTTACAAACTGACACAATTATGTCAAACTAACTTCCAGCTTCTCATTGAGGTCAGTTGGACATGGAACCTTACCCTCTAGGCCAAACCAAACTCTTTCTCCTCTGTAGAGATGCAAATATAGTTTTGTGTTCTCTTACTCAGGAGATATAGCCAACACAAACACACACCAGCTCCTGTCCAGCTGGAGATTAGCCTGGGCTAGTGTGTGTTTGAGAGAGTGTGTGTTTGAGAGTGTGTATGTGTGCGTACAAGGACGTGTGTGTGTGTGTGTGTGTGTGTGTTCCGAGCCAGCGGGAAATGCACTGCAGATTTTATTTCCCTGGAATACGAACCTGGTGTCCCCTCAAACTTCACATTCTCTAAAGGAATCTTTACACAAGCGTTTGAGGGATGGATAGAGTGGTCCAACTGGCAGAGGAAAGATTAGGCAACTTTAGTTTTCTTCTGACAAATCTTTATCCCTCACGATTATTACACGTCCTGGTAATCCATTTGGCCCCGCGGCACTTCCTGGCTACATTTCTTATTATGTCAGTGTGGACTATGGTAAGTGACAAACCCATTGTATCTGTCTATCTACCTGTGGTGTCTGTGGTATCTACCTGTATTGATTGGTGGGTGAACACTAGCACTGCAGCTTTTACCTCTCTAGTCTATGCTGTAAACACTGTCCTGTGGTCAGTGGGTATAGGTTATGTATGTTGCTATGGGTAAGTCAGTGCCTGCTATCTCTAAAATTAAGAGAGTCTCTGTGTGTAAGGTAAGAAAACATGGATGTCCACACAACCCTAGTTTATTTACATTGATGCAAAAATAATATTTATACTTTCTATGGATGGATAGCTGAACCAGTAGGTTTTATTTCACTCTTTTATATGAATGGTATACAGTGCATTCGGAAAGTATTCAGACTGCTTGACTTTTTCCACATTTTGTTACGTTTCAGCCTTATTCTAAACTGGATTAAATAGTTTTTTCCCCTCATCATTCTACACACAATACCCCACAATAACAAAGTAAAAACAGATTTTTAGACATTTTTGCAAATGTATTAAAAATAAAAAACTGAAATATCACATTTACATAAGTATTCAGACGCTTTACTTTGTTGAAGCACCTTTGGCAACGATTACAGCCTCAAGTCTTATTATTATTATTATTATATTGGGTCTGTCAGGTTGGATGGGGAGCGTCAATGCACAGCTATTTTCAGGCCTCTCCAGAGATGTTCGATTGGGTTCAAGTCCAGGCTCTGGCTGGGCCACTCAAGGACATTCAGAGACTTGTCCTGAAGCCACTCCTGCTTTGTGTTGGCTGTGTGTTTAGGGTCATTATCCTGTTGGAAGTTGAACCTTCGCCCCAGCCTGAGGTCCTTCCCTCGATCCTGACTAGTCACCGCAGCATGATGCTGCCACCACCATGCTTCACCATAGGGATGGTGCCAGGTTTCCTCCAGACGTGACGCTTGGTATTCAGGCGAAATAGTTAAATCTTGGTTTCATCAGACCAGAGAATCTTGTTTCTCATGGTCTGAGTCCTTTAGGTGCCTTTTGGCAAACTTCAAGCAGGCTGAGGCTGTCATGTGCCTTTTACTGAGGAGTGGCTTCTGTCTGGCCACTCTACCATAAAGGCTTGATTGGTGGAGTGCCACAGAGATTGATGTCCTTCTGGAAGATTCTCCCATCTCCACAGAGGAACTCTGGTGCTCTGTCAGAGTGACCATTGGGTTCTTGGTCACCTCTCCGACCAAGGCCCTTTCCCCCCGATTGCTTAGTCTGGCCGGGCTTGCCAGCTCTAGGAAGAGTCTTGGTGGTTCCAAACTTCTTCTATTTAAGAATGATGGAGGCCACTGTGTTCTTGGGGACCTTCAATGCTGCAGAACTTTTTTGGGACCCTTTTCTCAGAAATATGCCTCAACACAATCCTGTCTCGGAGCTCTTCGGACAATTCCTTCAACCTCATGGCTTGGTTTTTGCTCTGACATGCACTGTCCACTGTGGGACCTTATATAGTCAGGTGTGTGCCTTTTCAAATCATTTCCAATCAATTGAATTTACCACAGGTGGACTCCAATCAATTGTAGAAACATCTCAAGGATGATCAATGGAAACAGGATGCACCTGAGCTCAATTTCGAGTCTCATAGCAAAGGGTCTGAATACCTATGTCAATAAAGTATTTCTGTTTGAATTTCTTTTTATAAATGTGCAAAAATGTCTAAAACCTGTTTCGCTTTGTCATCATGGGGTATTGTGTGTAGATTAATGAGGAAAAACATTTATTTAATCCATTTTAGAATAAGGCTGTAACGTAGCAAAATGTGGAAGAAGTCAAGTGGTCTGAATACTTTCCGAATGCATAGTAATTCTCCCTCTCACTCCCTTCCCACCCCTGTTTTTAGGGGCCGCTTGGTGCGCCCCCATCAAGGTGAAGCACGGCGATGTGAGCTGTCGGAGTCCCGGCGGGGAATACTATGGTAACGTGATGGGATCGCGCTGTATGATCCGCTGTAAGAGGGGTTACGAGATGCAGCATGGACACGCAGAGGTGGTGTGTATGGCCAGCAAACACTGGTCAGGGAACTACGCCTGCAGGGGTGAGACCACCACACACACACACACACACCTGTACTACTGGTGAGACACAACATCACTGGACACACACCTCTACACCAAAAATAGAGGTTTGTGTCCAGCTACCTGACCATCTACCTGACAATCAGACATGTATGGACTATTCATTTTTGTTTCTCTGTCAGAGATCCGGTGTCCTAAGCTGCAGATGCCTGCGAACGGGGGCTATACATGTTCAGACGGCTCCTACCTTAACTCCCGCTGTGAGTTCTTCTGCTCCCCTGGATACAGTCTGAAGGGGCCCAATACTGTCACCTGCCAGTACCACAAGACCTGGACCTCAGGAGAGAGCGTCTGTGTGGGTGAGTCAGAGAGTGTGTGTGTGTGTTCGTGCGTGCGTGCATTTACAGATGTACAGTGTGTTTGTGGTGTGTGTGTGTGTTTGTAGCTATGTTATTATTATTGAGTTTTCCACGTCAAAAGCACATTGAATTTAGCCACATCCTAATTCCAACCCCCACACAGTTTAACAGCTGCATATAGGCTGCTCTCTAGAATATGGGATCAATTAAATGATAAATCACATTCACTCTGAATCCTGAGTGACTTAATGACTTACTGCTCTGTGGGAAAGAGGCTGTAATATAGTTTAATGAAGATCTAAGACCTAAGTTAAACACACACACACACACACACACACACACACACACACACACACACACACACACACACACACACACACACACACACACACACACACACACACACACACACACACACACACACACACACACACACACACACACACACACACACACACACAGTGTAAGGGTGAGTAACCATAAGCCTGTGCTGCTAGCTCAAGCATGACACACTATGAACTATGACCCAGTCTCAGAACAACTGGAGTAGCATCTCGTATGCTAACACATTTTAATTAAGGTGGTGTGTGATTTGTTAATGCAGTTGTGGAGACATTGTTCACTGTAGCTTGTCTTCATTACTGACGATGGATATGGTGAGATTCAGATTCCTCCGTCCTCATCCCCACCAGCAAATTACGCCCAGCAGACAACTAGCAATCTCACAGGGAAAGTAGATGTTCAATGACTGTGTTTATGTAATTATAAGCATGGCTGAATTGTGTGTGTGTGTGTGTGTGTGTGTGTGTGTGTGTGTGTGTGTGTGTGTGTGTGTGTGTGTTTGTGGCTAAGCCTGAGACGCAAAAATTATCACTGACGTTCAAGACAATACATCATATTGCATGTTCTTTTATCCAAGAAAGTCAGATTTGGACTTTTTGAGTGATTTAGAAGAACAGGTTGTATAACACACACACACACATACACCCCCACACACACTGACACACATAGCTGTGATGGAGTAGAGTGCTTTCTGCTCTAGTGAAATGACATTGATTCTCCTGGTCTGCGGTGACAATAGCTTCTCTAGTCTAGATTCAGCCCTGTTACATAGACAGGACACAACATCGCGGAACAGAACAGGGGGATCACTCTGGATAACAGTTTTCCTTTTTAATTTTCTCTCTTCCTGTTTCTCTCCTGTCTCTGTCTCCCGACATCTCCTCTTCTCCTCTACTTCCCCCTCTCTCTACTCCCCCCCCCCCCCCCCTCTGGTAGATGTTGACGGCCCAGTAATAAAGTGTCCTAACCTGAAGGAGAAGACAGCAGAGCCGAGCAGGCTCACAGCCAGGGTAACCTGGGACACACCAGAGGGCAAGGACACGGCTGACGGCATCCTCACCGAGTCAGTCTGACCTCTGACCCCTGACCCCTGACCCTTAACCCCTTCCTTTAACATGTAGTATTAAAGGAATATTGTGAGATTTTGCAATTAAGCCCTTGTTCTACTTACCCAGAGTCAGATAAGCTCATGGATGCCATTTGTATGCCCTGCGTGCAGTCTGAAGATAGTTTTATGTGCCATTGCTAACTAGTGTTTGCGCAACATAGCGGAAGTTAGCAACTTCCTTCAAACTGCACGCAGAGATATAACAATAGTATCCATCAGTTTATCTGACTCTCAGGAAGTAAAAAAGGTTTAATTGCCAAATGACTAGTAGTAGTAGCAGCAGTAATAGTAGGGTAAATCTTTAGTTAGGCTTCAGCACTATTGACACAGTATAGTATTTGACTGAGGCTTTTTACAGTGTTATATTGAAAGGGAAGCCTCCTGGACACTTCCCTGAGGGTCTCCATAAGATGTCCTACACCGTCTACGACCGCACAGGGAATAAGGGCAGCTGCCGCTTCTCTGTCAGAGTACGAGGTGACCCCCCAACATTAGGGCCAGTTTGAAATTTACTGGGGCAATGTTCTGACAACATTTGAAGGAACAATCACATAACTTACACATTTTTCCTGTGAAAGTGGCTTTCTGAATCTGTTTTGTGCCACCAGTGCGTCGCTGCAGCCCCATGACCCCCCCAGACAACGGTTTTATGAAGTGTGATAGCGATGGTAATAACTATGGAGCAACCTGTGAGTTCAAGTGTACAGGAGGGTATGAGCTGCAGGGCAGCGCTGCGAGGGTGTGCCAGTACGGTCTCACCTGGTCTGGCACGGAAACCAACTGTGCAGGTACGTGTCTGTGCACACATATACACACACACACACACACACACACCACACAAACGTACATGACACATCCACCATGTTGTGTTTAGCAGTAGTGAAGCGGTGGTTAGGGGTGCTGAGGGGTTCACTGGAGGTGAAAATGGGCATGTCTCCCTCGGCCAGGGTGGGCTGTCGATCGATCACAGAGATCCAGAGGATCAATACCGCCTGCTCTGAAATCGACCAGCACTGTCTGTCACACATACTCATGTGGGTTATTTAAGCAATAAGGCCCAAGGGGGTGTGGTATATGACCAATATACCACGGCTAAGGGCTGTTCTTACGCACGATGCAACGCGGAGTGCCTGGATACAGCCCTTAGCCGTGGTATATTGGCCATATACCACAAACCCCCGAGGTGCCTTATTGCTGTTATAAACTGGTTACCAACATAATTAGAGCAGTAAAAAAAATTATGTTTTGTCATACCCGTGGTATATGGCCTGTAATATACTGGGTGGTTCAAGCCCTGATTGCTGATTGGCTGACAGCCGTATTATATCAGACTGTATACCACGGGTAGGACAAAACAGTTATTTTTATTGCTCTAATTACATTGGTAACCAGTTTATAATAGCAATAAGGCACCTCAGGGGTTTGTGATATATGGCCAATGTACCACGGCTAAGGGCTGTTCTTAAGCACGACGCAACACGGAGTGCCTGTATACAGCCCTTAGCCGTGGTATATTGGCCATATATCACAAACCCCTGAGGTGCCTTGTTGTTATCAGAAACTGGTTACCATATACCACACCCCCTCATGCCTTATTGCTTAAATATACCACGGCTGTCAGCCAATCAGCATTCACGACTTGAACCACCCAGTTTATAATGTCTAATATAGGTGTATTATACTTCTATTGTATTGTGTAATATAGTGACACTCCACATAGCACTTCTTATACACTCTGGGTAATTGGCTAACAATGTTTCTAGCAACAAGACCAGTACAGAGTAAAACAGCAATGAAATAAATATATATATTTTTTTATTGGCAATTGCAATTCAACTGTTTCAAAAAATAACATAATTTACGTTCATAAAATATGATGACGTGATATGATGCAATGGTATATAGTGTTTTATTATGTCATGTCACAGCTATGAACATCAACGTGGGGGTGCGTACGGCCTCAGGTCTGCTGGACCAGTTCTATGAGAAACGACGCCTCCTCATCATCTCTGCTCCCACTGCTGCCAATCATTACTACAGGTTCCAGATGACTGACCTACAAGTGAGGGAGAGAGGGATGGAGGGATAGAGGGAGGGATGGAGGGATAGATGGAGAGGAAGGGAGAGAGGGAAGGAGGAGGGAGAGGGAGGGAGGGAGGGAGGGAGGGAGGGAGGGAGGGAGGGAGGGAGGGGAGACTGGGTGGGAGAGTAGGTAAAATTCTGCTTATTGAGTGCCGCAGCAGAACGTGTGTGTTTGAAGTGGTTGTGCTGATGGGGTGTGTAGTGCCACAGTTCCTGCTAAACAGAAAATGTCATGGCGCAGAGTAAAAAAGGCCAGTGCTCTCTGTAAATTCAGGCTGTTTGGAGGATTCTCTGCCATAAAAAGCTATTAAAGGGCAGCGGCCTTTAAAAGGCCTGACCTTTAAAAGTGTCACGAAAGACGTGCCTCTTGTCATATGCTGTGAGTCATTCCAACCTCGCCCTTAACTGTCCATGTGATAGATTCAGTGAAATGTCTATGTGAGTGCATTTTCATGTTCTGTGCTAGTGTGTGTACAATGTTATTTGTGTGTTTACGATATTAATGTGTGTGTGTGTGTGTGTGTGTGTGTGTGTGTGTGTGTGTGTGTGTGTGTGTGTGTGTGTGTGTGTGTGTGTGTGTGTGTGTGTGTGTGTGTGTGTGTGTGTGTGTGTGTGTGTGTGTGTGTGTGTGTGTGTGTGTGTGTGTGTGTGTGTGTGTGTGTGTGTGTGTGTGTGTGTGTGTGTGTGTGTGTGTGTGTGTGTGTGTGTGTGTGTGTGTGTGTGTGTGTGTGTGTGTGTTCTGTGCTTTTGTGCATGCATGTTCCAGCATGCCCAGTGTGGTCTGGACCTCAGGCATGTGACAGTGATTGAGCTGGTGGGGATTTACCCAGCACAGATCGGCCGTATCCACCACAGACTTATCCCTCCAGGGCTGGCCCTACAACTCAGGTGCGCACACATACACATACACACACCATCATCATTCATAACAAACCTACAACTAATTTTCACAGCATTCTTCAGACTGACCATTGTGTGTTCAGCCTTGACCTGATGGAAGTGTTGATGTCTGTTGTCTAGGTTACTGCTCCAGATCTCCCATAATAACTTCAACATGATGATGATTGACAAGCAGGGGATGGACAGGGAGCGCTACACGTACCCCATCACCTCAGCCCAGATCTTCACCACCATTGACACATGGCAGGGACGCATAGATGAGATGGTGCTGCAGCAGCAGGAGGCAGGCCACACCTGCCAGTAGTACAACAGCTCAACAACGCCCTCACCCCCCAAAAAAACCCTACCCCCAACCAGAATCATATAGAGAGGGGGGCCAGGTTTTAGAACGGCTGTCATGTTAGCGCCTTCATTCTTGCTGTAAACAATCACAACAGAGCAGTGTTTTGTGTTTAACAGACATTTTTATTGATCAGCATTTGGGATAATTATGGGAATCCAAGGCAGTACTGTGTTGTGGCGTCAACAAGTTGCATATCTGCTTTCACTGGACATCTTCATAGGTTTAGAAAACTACCAGCACAACGTGGAAGCGTCAATATTCACTTAGCAACGGCTATGGAAGAGAAATTGCCGCTTTCGTTCAGACAATGCGGATTGGCCCAACTCTCTCTCTCTATATATACAGTATATATATATGACTCTGCCCCCCACTGTCTCTTTACACCCCCACCCCTTTTCCCTCCCCCTATGGGACAGTCCTTCCCATCCCAACAAAGACCCTTCTGTCACTTAAACCCAATTTACTACTTAAACCAAATTGTCGCTCAAGCTTACTACCTGAACCCATGACTCCCATGAAGCTTACTACCTGAACCCAAGATAGTAAAGGATACATGATATACATATGAGATGAGTAATGCAAGATATGTAAACATTCTTAAAGTGGCATTATTTAAAGTGACTAGTGTTCCATTTATTAAAGTGGCCAATGATATCAAGTCTGTAGTTAGGCAGCCACCTATCTGTGCTAGTGATGGCTGTTGAACAATCTGATGGCCTTGAGATAGAAGCTGTTTTTCAATCTCTCTGTTAAAGCTTTGATGCAGCTGTACTGACCTCGCCTTCTGGATGGAAGCGGGGTGAACAGGTAGTGGCTTGGGTGGTTATTGTCCTTGATTATCTTTTTTTTTTTATTTGTGTGTGTTTATGATAGCCATTGCTAAGTAGGAATCATTAGTACTGGAACCTGAACACCTGATTGGACTTTAAGCTGTGAAGCATTGAAACCAGGATGATTAGAATGGAGATATTACTCTCTTCCATCACTGCATACTACAGCAGTTAGAAGTCCTAGGCAGAGTGGGTCATGCATCACAATCATATTGATTCTTGTACTTGTCAGTTTGTATGTTTGTTTTTTAGAGGCCCATAAAATAATTTCTGGGTAACAATCAAATACCTTACTGCAATAGACTTCCATAAAAATGTGCAAAAATAGATTTTTAAAAACACCATTTTTTTCTTAAGCATGAATGTTGGGAGTGGTCTGCAATATGCAGAAATAGCTCCCATTTTCTGGTTGCTACAATTCTAATAGTTCGCCTAATTTTAGTTTGTGTGACAAAACAAGCAAGTATAGTGTAGAGAATCATTGTACCATATAAACTGCTGTGAAATATATTTTCACTAACCAAAAATATTTTCAGCTGTTTGAAGCTGGTGTACAAAACCGAATGTAAGAGATGCAAAAAAAAAAGAATGGGAGCATAGACATAGCGCCCATAGAACAAATCTATCGCTTCTTAGAGTTGCTTTCAATGAGAATGACAGATCTATAACTCACATTTCTATGTGAATATGTTTTAGGGTCGCCCAAAAAGTTACATATTGCAGCTTTAACCATTTTACCTCATGGTGAAGTTACCATGGAAAGCTGAAACTCCTGCCCATGTAAACCTGCTGATTAGATGGTCCTGTATAGATTGTATTTTCAACCAGCAACTATCAGGAAATAACACTGATCATAATTTGTTCGCACTTTTACAGATGCCCACACACACTGGATCTGATACAGACAGTTACACAACACACAGAAAAGTTGGTTCTCAACATACATAGAAGTCATCTGAGGAATGATATGTGTTGTTTATTCTTCAAAATATTCTGATAATACATTTTAAACAAAATAAGAGATTGATTCAGTCACATTGCAATGTCAAATCGAACAATTTAGTTTTGAATGAGAGGACATTAAAACAGACAGTAACATGCTGTTAGACACGTCTAGTGTTTCTTCAGTAGCAGGGTATTGCACGCAACTCATCTACACAGTAAATGCCATTTTAATAGTATTATTATTACTGTATTCTGTAGTTTTCAATGGTTGTTTACACTCAGAATTCAGAGTATAACAGGAACTCAGACAATGGTGAATATGTAGACTTGCATTCCACAGTAGACTGTAGGTTATGATAGTAGGCTGTGACTACACTGAGACCAAGCCTGCAGCCCAAATGGCATCCTTTTCCCTATAGAGTATTTGGGGTATTCTACAGAAGTGTTGTAAATTGCTGTCCCACATAAAAATTAAAAATAAACGATTTAGAAAAACATTTAAGTCTCCAAACTTAGGACATTTCATTACATCATGATATATTCTAATTCACTTCAAGGAAATAACAAACATATTTTTCAATTAATATAGCACAAAGTCATTGTTTATATACCTGTTTCTATTGAGAGATGTCTGTCTCACACCCTGACTCCTAAACTTCATGTTTGAAAATAAAGCAATTCATGATTTTTTAAATAGTTTTAGTATTATTATTTCAACAGAACATATTGAGTTGTTCTATTATTACATTGAAAGATACTGGTATAATTAGTAGATTTGTTTATTTTAAAACATACTTTTCAAAAAAATGCTGGCCCACCTTTTGATGTCACTACCGTTAAAGACTGATAAAACACACACATTAAAAGACTGTAGAATGAATCTGCATTAAGCCACACCCCTACATATATCTCCAGCTGATGGGATTGCACCCCTCTCTAGCATGGCCACATAGTGAGTAGTCTGTCTGCAAGCATTTTGGATCAAATTTGTGAGCAGGTTTAATAAATCTTCATGTATTTTTAAGAAGTGTCACTACTCAACATCTAATATTTCAAGAAATATGTAAAGTATGGTTATGGGACCAAAATATGTATTTGGTGGGATGTACATCTGTCCAAAAGTCTAAATTGGTCTAAATTGTCCAACCAAAGCAGTCACAACCAAAACAATTGACACCATAGAGATTGATAGAGGTCTCATCTTTGTATCTGTGCCATTATGGCATCTGTGCCAGCACAGGCAGCGCCATTGAGGCTATCTCCATTTTAAAGTTGCAAGCGCCATGCTTTACATCCTGAGCAACCATGTAGGTAGTGGTCAAGAGCACACTTCAGGAAAAAGTGTATTAAGATGTACAGCCAGCAGAGGGGCTCCAATCCTTAAAGAGCCCAAACATTAACATCTATTTGGCCCAAACATAGATGTCTATAATGTGCTATGCTGTGCTGTACTGTACTGTACTATACAGTACTCCAGTGAACTATACTCTACTTTACTCCACTCAAGTTTCTTAGAATTGAAGAAAGGGCCCATGGAGTCTTGATCTTGTGGTCTTGGTCTTGAGACCACTCAAGTCCACATAAATTCTGTATTTAACTTGTCATGGTCTCAACTCCCTAGGTATGGATCTTGGGACCAATGTACTGGTTTAAATCTTGGTCTTGGCTCATGCTCTCGGACAAGAACTTAAGTCTTTGGTTTACAAACCATAGGGAACTCAATTTGAAGAAGACAATGCTCCCAACCCATAAGAATCCCCATCCAGCTGACTACTTTAAAATGATGGAAGCCCTCAATGGTAATGTCTATACAAAAATATATACCCAATATATATCCATTGACACTCTTCATTTTGCTAAAATAAAGATAGGAAAAGTTACAATTTATACATCAAGCAACATAATGAATCAGATACATAAGTAATTAAATCAATCAATACATTTTAGATTCTACAATCAACATTGAACATTTTACAGAAGAACAATAGAGATTATATTTCTCTAAATTCAATTTAAAGGATTTTAAAGTCCGGTTAAAAATCATGTTTTTATTATTTAGACAATTTTGTATGCAAATAAAACATTAATAGAAGGTTAACCCAAATGATCAATGCTGGTAGTGACACATTTTTTTCCTGGTAAGAAATTCAGGACAATAGTTCAAATTTGCAATACAAATTTGTGTGAGTATTAGATATGTCTATCTAACATATAAGATGTGTGCTGAAAGTTTAGGAAAAATCAGATACAAATGTGATTTTTTCCCCAAACCCCCAATTTGCACCACTTCTGTAGAATCACCCATATAGGGAACAGGGTGCCATTCGAGGTACATGCCAAGACTTCAGAACCACTTATGGGGGGATACTAGAAGTGCTATTACTCATCCAATGAGGTCGTAGGGACAGACAGGTCACAGGGGCCTGGGCTACAGACAGGCTGACGGATGTGTTCTATTCAATGAGTCATAGAGAGAATTTCAATTACATTCTCCTCACGTCCTCTCTTCTCAAAACCCATTGGATGAAAAAGCCAAAGGTCCCTCCCCTCTGACTTTCTCCTCCAGTGGGTTTTTAGAAGGAGGCGAGGAGAGAGGATGGGAGGAGTATGCAATTGAGTTCTCCCTATGACTGAGAGGGTGGCCTGGACATGGGTTCACTCTGGAACATGCAATCCTCCTCCCATCTCCACAAGGCTCCTGGGGCAAAATGTTTCCTGTGGTGCAGATATAACTGCCCCCCTGACTCTCTATTCCACACTTGACACAATACATTTCTATCAGCAATTTGGTGCTGCTGGATCTCTGGTTAGATTTCTGCCTTAATCTCTGTTTCCACCTAAAATGAGGTCCAAAAATATCTGTTGATGAAGTGGCTATTTGTGCCACTCTACTCGTAACGTGTGCTTTATCAAAACTACAGTAAAACCATTGGTGTGTTCAGGATTAGTTACAATGCAATTCTGCAACACTTTGAAACTGGGGTTTATCCGTTCAAAAATGATGCATAATAACATTATTGCATTAAACAATGCAATCTTGAACACACCCATATTATAATTTTACAGTATACTATGGGAATGTTTAAATCTACTCAGCATGCATCAACCCTTAAGTGCCTTTGAAGAAGTTACCTTATGAGAGTAGGGACTAGATTCTATTAGATCCCCATATCGTTTGTTTTGGCGGTGTCTGAAGTGGAACTGCGTTAGAGCTGAAAATCCACAAGCGGACTCCATGCGTTAGCTTGTCGTGGATACGAAACAAAACACCCGCTAAGCGGATGTCTGCCAACGTCGGTTCTGATTGAGTCAAAGCCTAGGTAAAAGCTACCCTGAGCCACTGATGCAAGGTCAGATACATTATCTTCCCCCTAAATGGTTATGGTTAAGAGCAGGTCAGAGCAATCTGATCCTAGATCTGGGGTTAAGAACAACTTCTACCTCATGTAGTCTCAACACAGGGAGAGGAGAGCGTTGTGCATAGTCAGATCAGATCATACAAATGACAATGTGCTTGTTCATTATGTTACATACATGTAACTGCCAAAATAAAGGAAACACCAACATAAAGTGTCTTAATAGGGCGTTGGGCCACCACCTTCTATAAGTGTCTGGAACTTTATTGGAGGGATATATACTTTGTAGTAGTAGTAGTAGTAGTAGTAGTAGTAGTAGTAGTAGTAGTAGTAGTAGTAGTAGTAGTAGTAGTAGTAGTAGTAGTAGTAGTAGTAGTAGTAGTATTAGTAGTAGTAGCAGTAGTAGCAGTAGTAGCAGTAGCAGCAGCGCTTGGTCTTGGCTGGGAATGGCCATGTGTGTGTAAGGCATGACTGGTTGACCTCTTTACCAGATAGAGGACTATGAACCCCAGTGCAGGATCAGGGTAGCTCAGAGGTTAGGGTTCAAGGGTCAGGAAGTGGAGTGATGTCATCAGCTCTGTATTGCGGGATAGAGCTTGGACATGGAGCACTGTCAACCAATGTCCTTCTCTTTCTTTTCTTCTCTTTTTCTCTCTCCCCCTCTTTCCTTCCACTGTTTCTCCCTTTTCTGCCACCTCTCTCTGTCCCTCTTTCTTTTGTCCTTCTTTCCCTCCCTCCCTCCATCTCATGTGTTGTGCTTGCACATGCTGGATCTCAGCATCAGTGTACACTCCTGGGGGACCTCCGGGTTGTCAATCATGCGTTGCCATAGCCGCTGTTCCTCTCCGTACGAGTCCATCCAGTCCACCTCGTTCCCATAGCTCTGGCCTGTAGGGAGACAATAGATCATCACTATCTGTTCCATACACTCCATATCCCTACAGTGTTATGCTGACTGAATATGCTACAAATCACCATAACCTCTGAGAAGAGAGAAAAGAAGAGAAGTGAAGACTGGAGTTAAACTGAAGAGAATACCAGAGAACAGAATAAAAGAAGAGAGAACAGCAGAGAAGTCCAATACCAAACAGCCCATCCCAGCCCCTGGTTCTTCCCAGACGGACAGACAGACCTGTCCCTCCGTTGAGTCGAACTCCCCCCAGGAAGACGTTGCTGGCCAGAGCCTCCTTGTCCCAGACGGTGAGCTCCAGACACACGTTGTTCAGGTCTCCGGCCTGCAGGCCACAGTAGGTGAAGGTGTGGTTCCACTGGGGGTTGACCGAGCGACGCACCACCACCGTCTTGTGCTTGGTAGACTTACTGTTGTCAGGGAGCAGGTACCTGGATCGATGGGGAGACAGGAAACAAGACATCCAAAACTGTCAGAGGAATTGGAATTAGGTAGGTACTAGGTCCTTCCCATCATTCTTACTAGGAATGAAGGCTGGATGAAACTGAATGGGTCTATCTGGGTCTCACCCTTTCACAAAGGGGTCTGAAGTGCCTCCAGACTTGACAGAGGTCAGGTTCTTGGCCTCCTTGACCAGCAGTTCCACCATACCTCCTTTAGGCAGCTTGATGCTGGACTTCTTTCCTTTCAGAAAGCCTTTCTTCACTGAGGGGAGGAGAGAGGTGAATGAGCAAAATTCCAAACAGTCTTTCATGAAATGTCATTAGTTGAATGATATGTGTTAGTGATGGGTTGGAGCAATTAAAACAGAAGGATTTTGTGGAGCACCTTGGACCTGGTCCAGGGGTAGCATGAGGTTCTTCTCTGCAGGGATGTACTTCAGAACCACGGTCAGCTCCCCTTTATACTGGAGCGTGGAGTCCATACTACTGTCCAGCTGCACATAAAACAAATCTACTTACAGTATTTAACACTGATAAACATACAGTGCTGTATAAATCCACACATATACACTATTGTCCATCTGCACACAGGATACCTTGGGCTGCAGAGAGTACCACTCCTCCATGTTGCTGTCAAACTCCCAGGAGTCAAAGGTCAGCTCCACCTCCCCCAGGAAGCTGTTGTGTCCGAAGCGGTCATGGTGCCACACAGACAGCTGCAGCGTTCGTGTCTCCAACTGGGAGTGGCTGATCACATACTACACAAACACAGCACAGGAGAGAGCGACGACAGGAGAGTAGGACTGAGTACAAAAATCACAGTTCCTGCCGATGCTCTTACAGGAATAACACATGTACAGCAGGGGTCAGCAGGGGTCAGCAGGGGTACAGCAGGGGTACAGCAGGGGTCAGCAGGGGTCAGCAGGGGTACAGCAGGGGTCAGCAGGGGTCAGCAGGGGTCAGCAGGGGTCAGCAGGGGTCAGCAGGGGTCAGCAGGGGTGCTTGAGATGAAGTCTATTGACGGCTATACACTGTAGGTATGGTGGTACAGGTTAATGAAAACACATGGGAGGAGCAGGCTTCATTTCTTTATATACTGTACAGATGTAGGATCTTAATTCAGTTTGCCACAGCAGGAAAATAAATAATGTGAATTATTATGTGGAAAGTTGATCAAGTTAAGCTCCTACATCAGTATGAACACCTGCTGACCGACACACTCCTGTTGACACACATACTGTCTCCAGGCAACTTGATCCCATCCAAGGACACACATTCTCATGATCACAAAAACAAACTCATTAAATATTACTGTTTCCCAAGCTACACACAAGTTCATACACACACACACACACACACACACACACACACACACACACACACACACACACACACACACACACACACACACACACACACACACACACACACACACACAATTCAGCCATGCTTATAATTACATTACATTACATTACACACAAACACTCCCTCACCCTAAGGTTCTCGTTGAATACAGGGTTGATTGTGTTGGTCTTGATGCTGGTCTTCCTCTTGCTCTGGCGAGACTTGTCTGGGAGGAGGTAGGCCTTCACATAGCTGCCAACGGAAAAGACATTCAGCCACACTCCATTGGAAGACCGGTGTGCCGTGATCCATATGATCACCCCAAGGCTTCGCTAAGGTTACTCTGACATACCATGAATGTCACAGTTATTGTGGGTCATGCTGAGGTCACACGTCACTCATGGATTGGTTCAAGTTGAGCTGACGGTCAGGAACTGTGATGTTAAGAGGTGTGTGTTCTTTTTCAATTGTGAATGTGTGATAATGAAGTGTGTGTAATTTCACAGTAAGCATATGTTCTTCAGTGGCGTACTGCCTCCTGTGGCGTACTGCATTAGCATCGAATAGCCCCCGTGATATGCAACTTTTCAGGGAAGTTAGGAACAAATATACACAGGCAGTTAGGAAAGCAAAGGCTAGCTTTTTCAAACAGAAATTTGCATCCTGTAACACTAAGTTCTGGGACACTGTAAAGTCCATGGAGAATAAAAGCACATCCTCCCAGCTGCCCACTACACTGAGGCTAGGTAACACTGTCACCACCGATAAATCTACGATAATCGAGAATTTCAATAAGCATTTTTCTACAGTTGGCCATGCTTTCCACCTGGCTACCCCGACCCGGTCAACAGTCCTGCACCCCTCACAGCAACTTGCCCAAGCCTCCCCCATTTCTCCTTCACCCAAATCCAGATAGCTGATGTTCTGAAAGAGCTGCAAAATCTGGAACCCTACAAATCAGCCGGGCTAGACAATCTGGACCCTCTCTTCATAAAATTATCCGCTGAAATTGTTGCAACCCCTATTACTATCTTGTTCAACCTCTCTTTCGTATCGTCTGAGATCCCCAAAGATTGGAAATCTGTCGCGGTCATCCCCCTCTTCAAAGAGGGAGACACTCTAGACCCAAACTGCTACAGACCTATATCTATCCTACCCTGCCTATCTAAGGTCTTCCAAAGCCAAGTAAACAAACAGACCACAGACCATTTCGAATCCCACCATACCTTCTCCGCTATGCAATCTGGTTTCCGAGCTGGTCACGGGTGCACCTCAGCCACACTCAAGGTCCTAAACGATATCATAACAGCCATCGATAAGAGACAATACTGTGCAGCTGTATTCATCGACCTGGCCAAGGCTTTTGACTCTGTCAATCACCACATTCTTATCGGCAGTCTCAACAGCCTTGGTTTCTCAAATGACTGCCTAGGCTGGTTCACCAACTACTTCTCTGACAGAGTTCAGTGTGTCAAATCGGAGGGCCTGTTGTCCGGACCTCTGGCAGTCTCTATGGGGGTGCCACAGGGTTCAATCCTCGGGCTGACTCTTTTCTCTGTATACATCAATGATGTCGCTCTTGCTGCTGGTGATTCTTTGATCCACCTCTACGCAGACGACACCATTCTGTATACTTCTGGCCCTTCTTTGGACACTGTGTTAACTAACCTCGAGACGAGCTTCAATGCCATACAACTCTCCTTCCGTGGCCTCCAACCTCTCTTAAATGCAAGCAAAACTAAATGCATGCTGTTCAACCGATCGCTGCCCACATCACTACTCTGAACGGTTCTGACTTAGAACATGTGGACAACTACAAATACCTAGGTAACTGGTTAGACTGTAAATTCGCCTTCCAGAATCACATTAAGCATCTCCAATCCAAAATTAAATCTAGAATCGGCTTCCTATTTCGCAAACAAAGCATCCTTCACTCATGATGCCAAACATACCCTAGTAAAACTGACTATCCTACCGATCCTTGACTTCGGCGATGTCATTTACAAAATAGCCTCCAACATTCTACTCAGCAAATTGGATGCAGTCTATCACAGTGCATCCGTTTAGTCACCAAAGCCCCATATACTACCCACCACTGCGACCTGTACGCTCTCGTTGGCTGGCCCTCGCTTCATTTCCGTCGCTAAACCCACTGGCTCCAGGTCATCTATAAGTCGTTGCTAGGTAAAGCCCCGCCTTATCTCAGCTCACTGGTCACCATAGCAGCACCCACCCGCAGCAGGCGCTCCAGCAGGTATATTTCACTGGTCACCCCCAAAGCCAATTCCTCCTTCGGCTGCCTTTCCTTCCAGTTCTCTGCTGCCAATGACTGGAACGAACTGCAAAAATCACTGAGGCTGGAGACTCAGCTCACAGATCACTGATCACTGCAATTGTACATAGCCAATCTGTAAATAGCCCATCCAACTACCTCATCACCATATTGTTATTTATTTTATTTATTTTGCTCCTTTGCACCCCAGTACCGCTACTTGCACACTCATCTTCTGCACATCTATCACCCCAGTGTTTAATTTGCCATACTGTAATAATTTCGCCACTATGGCCTATCTATTGCCTCCCCCCCTTATCCTACCTCATTTGCACACACTGTATATAGACTTTCTCTATTGTATTATTGACTGTATGTTTGTTTATTCCATGTGTAACTCTGTGTTGTTGTTTGTGTCACACTGCTTTGCTTTATCTTGGCCAGGTCACAGTTGTAAATGAGAACTTGTGGTTAAATAAAGGTGAAATAACTAGCCTACCTGGTTAAATAAAGGTGAAATAACTAGCCTACCTGGTTAAATAAAGGTGACATAACTAGCCTACCTGGTTAAATAAAGGTGAAATAACCAGCCTACCTGGTTAAATAAAGGTGAAATAACTATCCTATCTGGTTAAATAAAGGTGAAATGACTAGCCTACCTGGTTAAATAAAGGTGAAATAACTATCCTATCTGGTTAAATAAAGGTGAAATGACTAGCCTAACTGGTTAAATAAAGGTGAAATATCTAGCCTACCTGGTTAAATAAAGGTGACATATCTAGCCTACCTGGTTAAATAAAGGTGACATAACTTGCCTACCTGGTTAAAAAAAGGTGAAATAACTAGCCTACCTGGTTAAATAAAAGCGGAATAACTGGCCTACCTGGTTAAATAAAGGTGAAATAACTAGCCTACCTGGTTAAATAAAGGTGAAATAACTAGCCTACCTGGTTAAATAAAGGTTAAATAACTAGCCCACCTGGTTAAATAAAGGTGAAATAACTAGCCTACCTGGTTAAGTAAAGGTGAAATAACTAGTCTACCTGGTTAAATAAAGGTGAAATAACTAGCCTACCTGGTTAAGTAAAGGTGAAATAACTAGTCTACCTGGTTAAATAAAGGTGACATAACTAGCCTACCTGGTTAAATAAAGGTGACATAACTAGCCTACCTGGTTAAATAAAGGTGAAATAACTAGTCTACCTGGTTAAATAAAGGTGAAATAACTAGCCTACCTGGTTAAATAAAGGTGAAATAACCAGCCTACCTGGTTGAATAAAGGTTAAATAAAGGTGAAACAACTAGCCTACCTGGTTAAATAAAGGTGAAATAACTATCCTACCTGGTTAAATAAAGGTGAAATAACTATCCTATCTGGTTAAATAAAGGTGAAATGACTAGCCTACCTGGTTAAATAAAGGTGAAATATCTAGCCTACCTGGTTAAATAAAGGTGACATATCTAGCCTACCTGGTTAAATAAAGGTGACATAACTTGCCTACCTGGTTAAAAAAAGGTGAAATAACTAGCCTACCTGGTTAAATAAAGGTGAAATAACTGTTCTACCTGGTTAAATAAAGGTGAAATAACTAGCCTACCTGGTTAAATAAAGGTGAAATAACTAGCCTACCTGGTTAAATAAAGGTGAAATAACTAGCCTACCTTGTTAAATAAAGGTGAAATAACTAGCCTACCTGGTTAAGTAAAGGTGAAATAACTAGTCTACCTGGTTAAATAAAGGTGACATAACTAGCCTACCTGGTTAAATAAAGGTGAAATAACTAGCCTACCTGGTAAAAATGAGGTGAAATAACCAGCCTACCTGGTTAAATAAAGGTTAAATAAAGGTGAAATAACCAGCCTACCTGGTTAAATAAAGGTTAAATAAAGGTGAAACAACTAGCCTACCTGGTTAATTAAAGGTGAAATGACTAGCCTACCTGGTTAAATAAAGGTGAAACAACTAGCCTACCTGGTTAAATAAAGGTGAAACAATTAGCCTACCTGGTTAAATAAAGGTGAAATAACTAGCCTACCTGGTTAAATAAAGGTGAAATAACTAGCCTACCTTGTTAAATAAAGGTGAAATAACTAGCCTACCTGATTAAATAAAGGTGAAACAACTAGGCTACCTGGTTAAATAAAGGTGAAATAACTAGTCTACCTGGTTAAATAAAGGTGAAATAACTAGCCTACCTGGTTAAATAAAGGTGAAATAACTAGCCTACCTGGTTAAATAAAGGTGACATAACTAGCCTACGTGGTTAAATAAAGGTGAAATAACTAGCCTACCTGGTTAAATAAAGGTGACATGACTAGCCTACCTGGTTAAATAAAGGTGAAATAACTATCCTATCTGGTTAAATAAAGGTGAAATGACTAGCCTACCTGGTTAAATCAAGGTGAAATAACTAGCCTACCTGGTTAAATAAAGGTGACATAACTAGCCTACCTGGTTAAATAAAGGTGAAATAACTAGCCTACCTGGTTAAATAAAGGTGACATGACTGGCCTACCTGGTTAAATAAAGGTAAAATAACTATCCTAACAGGTTAAATAAAGGTGAAATAACTAGCCTACCTGGTTAAATCAAGGTGAAATAACTAGCCTACCTGGTTAAATAAAGGTGAAATAACTGGCCTACCTGGTTAAATAAAGGTGAAATTAAAAATAAGTGTGTGTGTGTGCCCTTACGCATCTGTGCGTTGCCTCTTCTCATCGCCGGTGGCCAGGTTGCGACACTCCTTCACCAGGACGTTAAGAGCGCCTGTCTTATAGCTGTAGCTGATGTTCAACAGCAGCTCGCCACTCACGTTGGCGTTGCCATAGTCACCAGTCTCACTGTACATACTCATCATACTGTTCAGACTGGTCTGTGAGGAGAAGAGAGGGGGGAAGAGAGGAGAGGGGGAGAGAGAATAGATAGGATAAAGGGAGAAGAGAGAAGAGATGGGTAGGGAGAGAGCAAAATGATTAAAAGAGTGTAATAGAGGAGGGGGGCCTTTCGTCTTTGTGCAGGTAAAAATTCAGAACGGACAGATTGAGTCATTTGGTGAGAGATGGGTCTGGCTGGGGAATGTAAAACACTAAAGTTGATCTAATTTATGTCAAAGAGTGAGCCAGTATGATGAATGACCAATTCAGGCAGTCAGTGGCAGCGATGGGAGCAGAGCGGCACCGATTGGTGGAAACATATTCACAATAAGTGGGGTACACACATGCAGGCACACACATACACACATACACAAGGAGGCAAGAACTCACAGTTTCTGCATCCGAGTCGCCAGGAACACTGAGGTAGCCCCATTTTCTCTCTGAGCCGGGAGTAGAAGACTAGCAGCCAGAGGAAGAATAGAACCCGAGCCAGCATGAGGAGGAGGAGAGAGAGAAGGAGGAGGGAGAGAGTGAAGGAGAGAGGAGAGAGGGAAGGAGGTAAGAGGGAAGGAAGAGGGAGGAGAGAGGGAAGCAGTAGAGAGGTGAGAGAGAGTAGGAGGGAGAGAGGGGTGATACATGTGAAAGTGTAAAGAGGACAGAGACGAGAGGACAGACCCCATGTACCAGGGCAGAAACCCCAGACACCAGACACCGACACAAAACTGAATCTATCAGGGTTGCCATGGTGATTATCAGATGAAGCAGGACCCGATAAGAACCCCTCAATGAATAAACAGAGAAGGACACAGCGGACAGGCTGAAAGCACCAGTAAATATCAAAGACAACTAAACACAGGTGCTTCCACCAAAGCAACAACAGAGCAATGGATTTGCGGATTTAGTAGATACATGAGAATCAGCCTTCTGGGCTTCATATTATTTTTTGGGGACCAACTTTTTATTTAGTGTTGTCTTTTTTTTAGGGGGGGTTACAGAAACCATGCCTCCCACCCCCTAGCCCCCCCCATCCCATCTACTGAGGTCGGAATGAATTAATTTGAGCGTTCTGTTAAAGTTTCTGGCAATAGTTTTATCTAAGGAAAGAAATATATATACTCCCATATATTTAAAATGGGAAACAATTGGGATTCCATAAATAGAGATGGAGTCCTCCATCAGAGTCTTGAGAGGCAGTAGGGCTGATTTAGTTAAATAGATTTTATAGCTTGAGATTAAGCTGAATATACTGTATATATGATCTTCAATGCCTTTGGGAGCGATTGAAATACATTGTCTAGATATAGTAAAATATTGTCTGCGTATAATGAGATTAAGATTAAGATTATTTTTGTCACTCAGCAAATGTCAGGTCTGCTGAGCGCAAATTTAAAGTTGTGAAAATTCTGTGCAACTTCCAGCGCGTGTTTACTGCGAACACTGAGGCTGTACCTGCTTTAAGTTACAGTTTCAGACAGTGGCTAAGTAGGCTACTGTGGCTATTTGCGCATAATGTTGGCCTACCATAGTGGCCTACCATCAAAAACAATGGAGAAAATGCATCCCATAACATTTTAACATGGAAATAGCTGTTCTATCATTCAGTCTACAGTAGCAGCCAATGTGTGGTGTTCAATGTAGGCCTACATTCCATGAGACTTTTGAAAAAACATTCAGGACTTGACATGAACCTTTTATCCATTGTCCTTCAGACAAGGAGGTGACTGAAAATGTTGTTGTGTTGTTTGATGCAAGAAACCACTTTACAAAATAAATGCATTATTATTCCCATCCCATTATTACAGAGAATCAGACACATTTTGCTACCCACCCTCTTCCTATTGGCAACTTAGCTTATTCAAGCATGTCTCGAAATGAAACACTGTCCCTTTAAGACAAAGAAAAATCTTTACCTGACTCGCTTTTCAAAGATGTTTAGAAATGTACACATTTGTGCTCTTGTAGGAAGAAAACACGCTGCTGTTGCTGACTACAAATGAACTATAACTGAGCTAATAACTCACTAACTATAAAAGGATATGAACAAATTTGCACACATGGCTACATGCAGCTCTGGCTTTGATCTCAAAACATGCACATCTACTCATGACCGCTCATGCTGTAAACACAGTCCAGTTCAAAGTGAATGCCACAGATCCAAATACAGTGCCTTCGGAAAGTATTCAGACCGCTTGACTTTTTCCACATTTTGTTAGGTTACAGCCTTGTTCTAAAATTGATGAAATTGTTTTCCCCCCTCATCAATCTAAACACAATACCCCATAAAAAAAAACTGAAATATCATATTTACATAAGTATTCAGACCCTTTACTCAGTACTTTGTTGAAGCACCTTTGGCAGCAATTACAGCCTTTAGTCTTCTTGGGTATGACGCTACAAGCTTGGCACACCTGTATTTGTTTCTCCCAGTCTTCTCTGCGGATCCTCTCAAACTCTGTCAGGTTGGATGGGGAGTGTCGCTGCACAGCTATTTTCAGGTCTCTCCAGAGATGTTCAATTGGGTTCAAGTCCGGTCTCTGGTTGGGCCACTCAATGACATTCAGAGACCTGACTAGTCACCCAGTCCCTGCTGCTGAAAAACATCCCCACAGCATGATGCTGCAACCACTATTCTTCACCATAGGGATGACGGCAGGTTTCCTCCAGACATGATGCTTGGCATTGAGGCCAAAGAGTTCAATCTTGGTTTCATCAGACCAGAGAATCTTGTTTCTCATGGTCTGAGTGTCCTTTAGGTGCCTTTTGTCAAACTCCAATCGGGCTGTCATGTGCCTTTTACTGAGGAGTGGCTTCCATCTGACCACCCTACCATAAAGGCCTGATTGGTGGAGTGCTGCAGAGATGGTTGTCCTTCTGGAAGGTTCTCCCATCTCCACAGTTTAACTTTGTCAGAGTGACCCTCGGGTTCTTGGTCACCTCCCTGACCAAGGCCCTTCCCCCCCGATTGCTCAGTTTGGCTGGGCGGCCAGCTCTTTTTTGTTTTTGAGCGGATGGTGGGAACACAATTACGAATAATTTGTAGACTGCAAATTGACAGCAAGAAGTGCAAACAGATACACTACATTACCAAAAGTATGTGGACACCTGCTCGTTGAACATCTCATTCCAAAATTATGGGCATTCATATGGAGTTGGTCCCCTCTTTGCTGCTATGACAGCCTCCACTCTTCTGGGAAGACTTTCCACTAGATGTTAGAACATTGCTGCGGGGACATGCTTCCATTCAGCCGCAAGAGTGTTAGTGAGGTTGGGCACTGATGTTGGGCGATTAGGCCTGGCTTGCAGTCAGTGTTACAATTCATCCCAAAGGTATTCGATAGGGTTGAGGTTAGGGCTCTGTGCAGGCCATTCAAGTTCTTCCACACTGATCTCAACAAACAATTTATGTATGGACCTCGCTTTGTGAACGGTGGTATTGTCATGCTGAAACAGGAAAGGGCCTTCCCCAAACTGTTGCCACAAAGTTGGAAGCACAGAATTGTCTAGAATGTCATTGTATGCTGTAGCGTTAATATTTCCCTTCATATTTCCCTTCACTGGAACCATGAAAAACAGCCACGGACCACTATTCCTCCTTCACCAAACTTTACAGTTAGTGCTATGCATTGGGGCAGATTGCGTTTTCCTGGCATCCGCCAAACCAGTACTTCGAAGGGGGTCCACATACTTTTGTATATATAGTGTATGTTTGCATAAAACATAATCATTTCAAACCTTGCTTACATTTGTATACGATCACGTGTCTCTCTAATATGCGTGGGAATACTTGGGAACACATTTCTTAAATTAAAATCACTTTCCTGGTGTTTTAACCTTCTTTTATGTCCTACAATGAAATTGTAGGACTGCTAAGAAAACCCCAGTTGGGGAACCTTACATTAAAGGGTGCTTTGCTATTTTTAGGCATTGGAATGACCTCTGCCTCCCTCCACGCCTGAGGGCAGAATCCGTCTTCAAGGCTTAGATTGAAGATGTGGCAAATAGGAATCGCAATGTATTCCTCTACCAACCTCAGTCATTTACCATCCAGGTTGTCGGTTCCAGGTGGTTTGTCCTTATTTATAGATAGCAATCATTTTTTCACCTATTCAACACTAACTGCAGAAGTCAAAGCTACTGTGCTCATCTTTCATTATTTGGTCCATTTTGTATGAAAATGAAGGCTCAGCATTTGTTGTTTGCATGTCATGCCTAAGCTTGCTAATTTTGTCAACAAAAAGTTAGTAAAGTGGTTGGCAATATCAAAGGGTTTTGTTATGAATGAGCCATCAGCCTCAGTGAAGGTTGGAGCTGAGTTAGCTTATCTGCCTAGAATTTCATTTAAGGTCCTCCAGAGCTTTTTTACTATCATTCTTTATATAATCTATCTTTGAATCGTTTTTTCTTCTTTTTGTTTAGTTTAGTAACGTGATTTCTCGATTTACTGAATGTTTGCCAATCTGCTGTGTTGCCATACTTATTTGCCATTCCCTTAGCCTCAGCCCTCTCGGCAATACAGTTTTTCAATTCATCATCTACCTATAGGGATTTGGCAGTTTTAACAGGCAGTAAAGGTGTGTTGACATGGCGGTTATACTCTCAACACATCGGAGCGGCGTCCAGCCTGTGGTGTAGAGAAGGAGAAGGTATGTAGGGGTGCGTTCCCCAGTAGATTGTGCAAGTTCTAAATCTGTTTGCTAAGAGTAGCCATTTATTGGTCCCGTGGTCCCGTGTGGCTCAGTTGGTAGAGCATGGCGCTTGCAACGCCAGGGTTGTGGGTTCATTCCCCACGGGGGGACCAGGATGAATATGTATGAACTTTCCAAATTGTAAGTCGCTCTGGATAAGAGCGTCTGCTAAATGACTTAAATGAAATAAATGAATTATCTATAGTCCTCCGCGAGTAAACAATTGTTGCATCGGAATTCCGGTTGGTCCACAGTGTCCCGGGAGAGAGCACAGTAAATACAGCTCCTGCAGTGCATGAAACGCTTGCTTTTTCCTCTTAACGGGGAAGCCTCCATGGGAGGAAACAAATATACTCATTCCATGTCGCAGAGATAGTGATTTACAGGTAGAGTAAAACATGTAAATAAAAAAAGAGAAAATAACTTTTGTATTTTTCCGGACCTATACAGTCCATCTGAAAGTACACCCAATACATTTTAAATTAAACTAAATAGACTAAAGCCTGTTAAACTTTCTGCAACAAACAATTCACAAAAAAAAAAAGTGCACTCACTCTCCTTCCAGTCAAAGAGTGGGCGTGCATACCCATAACATGATGCAGCCAGCACTATGTTTGAAAATATGGACAGTGGTACTTAGTAATGTGTTGTATTGGATTTTCTCCAAACATAACACTTTGTATTCAGGACAAAAAGTTAATTGGTTTCTCACACTTTTTGCAGTTTTACTTTAATGCCTTATTGCAAACTGGACGCATGTTTTGGAATATTTTATATTCTGTACAGCCTTCCTCCTTTTCACTCTGTCAATTAGGTTAGTATTGTGGAGTAACTGCAATGTTGTTGATCCATCCTCAGTTTTCTCCTATCAGTGACTAGTGTTCCATTATTAAAGTGGCCAGTGATTCCATGTCTATGTATATAGGACAGCAGCCTCTAAGGTGCAGGGTTGAGTAGCCGGTTGGTAGCCGGCTAGTGATGGCTATTTAACAGTCTGATTGCTGTTTTTAAGTCTCTCGGTCCCAGCTTCTTTGAGCATTGCGATATTGACCTTGTTTCTTGCCAGGATATCAAGACAGCTGGAACGAATAGCTAGGGTTGCCATGTTTATGTAATATTAATGATGTCATTGTTATCTTCAGTGTTAATAACCCCATGGATGTGAAACAAAAAGCAGGAGCCACAGGGAAACCCACCCATTGATTGTTCCCCACCCAGAACCCCCTCACCCATTGGTTGTTTCCCACTCAGAACGCCCCCCCCCCCCCCCCCCATTGGTTGTCATCCCCCGGTCCCCCCCACTCATTGGTTGTTCCCCACCCAGAAACCCCCCACCAATTGGTTGTTTCCCACTCAAACCCCACCCTCCTCATTGGTTGTCCCACCCCCCACTCATTGGTTGTCCCCCCCCCACCCATCCCACTCATTGGAGCGGCCATGTTCCCACAGGTGAATGGTAAACGGACAGAATATGCTGCTGGAGCGAAATAGACCTGCTATTGTTCCTTGTAATACAGTGAACGTCCCACACCTTAATGTGATGTTATATGTTGACAATTATTTCTAAATAAGTAGTTATTTTGCCAAGGAAAGCCATGAGAAAACCACACGTTTCAATGCATGCCACCGGAACCGGAACACCGGGCTTCAGTTATGATGAATATTACTCACAGTGTACATTAACATTATGGGAAGAATCGCTGCTATAGATATCTACTGTGTGTGTGTTTCCCTCATCCACCCCTATATTCATTCTGTTCTATTCATACAATATTTTCAAGCAGGGAGATTCAGAGAATCCAGTCATCATTCATCTCCATAATCATGGCCCTCCACCTCTGCTGTTATTGAGAGCAGAGCCCACGGCCAGAATTAATGTTGTTAGTCATGTCTGAGGTGAAATTAGAAATGTCAGACAGGCAGGGGGTGTGTGTCGCCTGTTAACCTAACAATGTCTCCGATTTGTCCTTTTTTTATGATTGTGTTTTTTATCTCTTCTATATTTCTGGGGGTATTTCCTATTTATTGATTGAATTTGGTATTTAATCCCACTGGGCACACACTGGTTGAATCAATGTGGTTTCCAAGTCATTTCAACAAAATGATGTTGAACCAATGTGGGAATAGTCTGTGCCCAGTGGGATGTGTGTATGTTTGTATTCTGCAGGGCTCATTTGTAAAAGAGACCTACGTCTGTCAATCACAAAACTCAGCTAATTATTTAGTTTAGTGTTGTGAGAAAATAAACAGAAATGTTGTTCTAAGCCAGGTTCTACCAGAGCATAGCACACATACAAATGATATACAGTATATACACCTGTGAGTTTAGGCACATTTTCCTGGCTCCTAGTAAATGTCTATATGTGAGCTGTGCTGTGAGCTGTGCTGTGAGCTGTGCTGTGAGCTGTGCTGTGTGTGTGAGACACTGCCCTGCTGTTCTTCAGCCCTGAGGTCACTGGTGCTATTGACACTGTTCACACAATGGTTTCAACACAGCCATGACTCACTCATCAATCCTCTTTATGGGCTGTGTGTGTGTGTGGCACCATGCCTGCAAGTCTGTCTTCTTGTGTGCCAGAGCATGGCAGATGCATCTTTGTGTCCATTATGTGGGTGTGTGTGCGTTTGTGTGTGTCTGTGTTTACTATACGGCAGGGTATTACCGTAGACACGGCGCAGCTCATGCGTCGGCTGGCGGCCCTGCTGTGTGCCGACATCAGAGCATCGATGTCCTCGTCTTTATCATTATCATCAAACTCCTGGAGAACACAGAAACCATCAAAAGAGACATCAACCAATGGAATCTCTCTGTAGATTCACAGTAATAAGGCAATACAGTGTAAACACAGTTTTCTGTGGCAACTTCAAATTCAATCAGACAGGTCAGGATTTAATCAGACAGGTCATCTTTCTTTCCAAGATGGCATAGCAGTCAGACGTCCTTTGTCCTCGTCTTGTCGTGTCCCGTGTATATATATACACCACCGATAAATCCACTATAATTGAGAATTTCAATAAGCATTTTTCTACGGCTGGCCATGCTTTCCACCTGGCTACCCCTACCCCGGTCAACAGCACCCCCCACAGCAACTCGCCCAAGCCTTCCCCATTTCTCCTTCTCCCAAATCCAGTCAGCTGATGTTCTGAAAGAGCTACAAAATCTGGTCCCCTACAAATCAGCTGGTCTAGACAATCTGGACCCTTTCTTTCTAAAATTATCTGCCGAAATTGTTGCAACCCCTATTACTAGCCTGTTCAACCTCTCTTTCGTGTCGTCTGAGATTCCCAAAGATTGGAAAGCAGCTGCGGTCATCCCCCTCTTCAAAGGGGGGGGACACTCTTGACCCAAACTGCTACAGACCTATATCTATCCTACCCTGCCTTTCTAAGGTCTTCGAAAGCCAAGTCAACAAACAGATTACCGACCATTTTGAATCGCACCGCACCTTCTACGCTATGCAATCTGGTTTCAGAGCTGGTCATGGGTGCACCTCAGCCACGCTCAAGGTCCTAAACGATATCTTAACCGCCATCGATAAGAAACAACCAGCAGCTCTTGCTGCTGGTGAGTCTCTGATACAACTCTATGCAGACGACACCATTCTGTATACTTCTGGCCCTTCTTTGGACACTGTGTTAACAACCCTCCAGATGAGCTTCAATGCCATACAACTCTCCTTCCGTGGCCTGCAACTGCTCTTAAATGCAAGTAAAACTAAATGCATGCTCTTCAACCGATCGCTGCCTGCACCTGCCCTCCCGTCCAGCATCACTACTCTGGACGGTTCTGACTTAGAATATGTGGACAACTACAAATACCTAGGTGTCTGGTTAGACTGTAAACTCTCCTTCCAGACTCAGATCAAACATCGCTCAGAGGTCAGAGGTGGTTTAAAGTAACCTGCATTCTAATGTCAACTTTTTTTATGGAGAACAGTTTCAAGCGAAGGGTTTTACTCATGCTCAGGTCTAGGGTTTGGGGCACTGTGCGAGTGGAAATTTGAAATGGAAATTATGGAACTCCCTCGCGTGCTTGTGTTATGGGGAAAAAAAACACAATGAAAATGACATGAAATGTGGAGAATGATAGGCTACATTTGCATCGGTTGGTCATCAAGTAGGCCATTAATTGTATGCCATTGCAGCCTTCCATTTGATACAATAAATATATATTGAAATTAAGATATCACTGGAGTCCTTACAAATCAATTTGTGCCACTTGTGTAGCCTACCTGGAGCTGGCAAACAGATTTCATAAATAGCCTGTAACTCAGTTTGCTGTTGTAGCCTTGTGTTATTATGCAATTATTAATGGCCATGTTTAGTTAATTAAATTGGAAGTTATAAATTGTGATCATGGTCACAGCTCTATCACAAATGTTTCATTCTCCACATTTAATGTCAGTTTTATTGTGGACTTTTTCCCTGAAATAAGATGTTGGCATGTTGGCCTATCAGGGGCTATTGCAGCCAAACTGTCATGCCTGACTTGGGGGTATTCTAGTTTATAATTTCTATGTTGTGTTCTAGTTTATGTTTTCTATGTTGGTGTTTTGTATGATTCCCAATTAGAGGCAGCTGGTAATCGTTGTCTCTAATTGGGGATCATATTTAAGTAGATATTTTTCCCACCTGTGTTTGTGGGATATTATTTTGTGTTTGTGCATGTGCACCACGTAGTCACGTTCCGGTGTTCGTTTATTTGATTTATTGTTTTGGCTTATGTTTCACTTTGGAATAAATATGTGGAACTCAATATCCGCTGCGCCTTTGTCCCATTTCTACGACAACCGTGACACAAACTCAACTGGCAACCGCGGTCTGGGCCCGGATCCAGAGAAGGGTCAATCCGGACAACATTGCATTTTGTTATATGTAAAAGTCAATAAATTATTTTTAGACAGCTTTAAAAAATCTACCGGGCACAGTGGCCTCTTTAACTCAGCAACCTCTCTTTATAGCTCTCTCTAGAAGCAACACCCACCTCTACTAGTGCCCCGTCTAATCCAATCGCATTGTTATATGCAAATACAAGAGGCCCATTTACATCAATCCAAATATCCTCTGCAGAACCCTGGGATAAGCAGGTAGAAAGAAACAGAAAGATTTGACCGCGGTTCAACTGTTACTATCACAGATAGAAGGAGCTTAGTTACCAGTATCTTTGTTAATATGGTTTGTTAAAAAAAAAAAAATTGACTGAAAAAGCGGATATTCAAAGACGAGTGGACGGAAGAGTATATATTAATTCTCCCTGCAACTAGCACAAAACCAATGTGCCTGATATGCAGCGAGTCCATAGCTCTCGTGAAAAGTGCCAATGTTAAGCGGCATTATGACACCAGGCATAGTAAATTCGATCAGACGGATCCCCTGAACACGGTGAGATCAAACAAGATTAACCAACTCAAATCCCAATATGAGAGGTCCACCAATATGAGAGGTCCACCAATATGAGAGGTCCACCACTATGAGAGGTCCACCACTATGAGAGGTCCACCACTATGAGAGGTCCACCACTATGAGAGGTCCACCACTATGAGAGGTCCACCACTATGAGAGGTCCACCACTATGAGAGGTCCACCACTATGAGAGGTCCACCACTATGAGAGGTCCACCACTATGAGAGATCCACCACTATGAGAGGTCCACCACTATGAGAGGTCCACCACTATGAGAGGTCCACCATTATGAGAGGTCCACCACTATGAGAGGTCCACCAATATGAGAGGTCCACCACTATGAGAGACCACCAATATGACAATATGAGAGGTCCACCAATATGAGAGGTCCACCAAAGTCCTTGTCTATTCAGTGAGAGCCCAACAACATACAACGGAGTGTTCACTGAGGATAGCTTAGGTTTTGGGAAAACACAAAAAAACATTTTCAGACACTGAGATGGTAAAAGAATGTGTGAAGTTGCTGACACCTTGCTTGAAGGTAAACAAAAAGATGAGCTGAGGGTAAATATCAAACAGGTCCCACTGTCAGATTCCACAGCAATGAGGAGAACTGAAATATTAGCTGAAGATTTAACTAAACTTTTTTTTTTTAATTTTACCTTTATTTAACTAGGCAAGTCAGTTAAGAACAAATTCTTATTTACAATGACGGCCTACCCCGGCCAAAGCCGGACAACGCTGGGCCAATTGTGCGCCGCCCTATGGGACTCCCAATCACGGCCGGATGTGATACAGCCTGGATGAGCCCATTCATAATGCACCATGCTTTTCTTTAGCTGTGGATGAACCAACAGATAACACTGATAATGCCCAGCGTCTCGTGTTTGTCAGATTTTATAACGAAACAAAGAAGGAATTCTACGAGGAGCTGTTGGGCAACGTTGGGCACACGTTGGTCCCGTGTGGCTCAGTTGGTAGAGCATGGCGCTTGCAACGCCAGGGTTGTGGGTTCATTCCCCACGGGGGGACCAGGATGAATATGTATGAACTTTACAAATTGTAAGTCGCTCTGGATAAGAGCGTCTGCTAAATGACTTAAATGTAATGTAAATGTTAACACATCTAGAAGCATACACACGGGGAGAGGATATCCATGAAGCCATCAACGGGATGCTGACAAAAAGGGGGAGAGATCTGAAGTCAGGGGTCTCCATCACCACAGATGGAGGTCCAGCCATGAGGGAGGGGACTGGTTGCACGTTTGAAAGAGGACCACCCTAACATATCACTGCATCATCCATCAATCTGTCCTGTGTGCCAGTCTGGGAAAATAGTATTCTGAGGTCATGACAATGATGACGAAACTGATCAACCTTTTGAGAGCAACATCATCCCTACAACACCACCTGCCACGAGGCATTCTGACAGAGGTCAATGCCAGTTTTGATGACTTACTACTGCACAACAATGTCAGATGGCACAGCAAAGGCAGGGTTTGGAACACTTTTGGGCCATTCAGGAGGAAATCAAAGCTTTCTTATCAGAGCAAAAGAGTGACAAGGCAACTCAGTTTTCAGAGTTTTTGGAAGATGAGGAGAAGATGGAAACAGTTGCATTTTTGACAGACATTACATCACACCTTAATCAACTGAATGTTAAGCTGCAGGACAACACAGTGTGTGATATGATAACAGCAGTCCGGGCTTTCCAGAAGAAATTGGAGCTTTTCAAGAATGATCTTCAGAGAGAACTTGTCAACTTCCCCAATCTTCTGGTGCAAACGCAGGGAGACAAAGATGTTCCCAATCATGTTGATTTAATCTAGAGGCTGATGGATAACGTCAAGGCTTGCTTTGAGGACTTCACTGTTGGAAGAGAACTGCTGCTGCTCATCCAGGACCCTTTCTTAGTCACAAAAGTGACAAAGTTGTCAAAAGAAGCAAAACAGATCTTCAGATGGGTAGACGTTGCATCACCCAATAAAATTGTTGATTGAGCTGCAAGAAAATGTGTCTTTGAAGGAGCAGACTGGTGATTGTGACCCTGTCACTTTCTGGGGAAAGATGGTGCCTGCAGCTGCTGTCCCTGTTCTCAAGAAACGGGCACTATACACGCTGACAATGTGTGGCTTCACATACAGCTGTGAATACAGCCTTCTCCACAATCAACTTTATTTAAAATAAATACCGCACCAGGTTTACCAATGAACACCTGCACTAATGTCTCAGAGTTGGTCTCACACCATTTGTGCCAAAGTTCAAACCATTGGCAGTAGACAGAATGTGTCATTTCTTTCATTGATGCAAGGCCAATGCCCAGAGTGACTTCTACATGAATATTGCACGGCCCACATTGACATTCTGTGCATTCAGATTCTTATTTTTGTTCAACTCTCCTTCGTTCTCCAGAAAACATGCACTTTATTTGATAAAAAATACATTGTTTAATTCAAGGCCCATGTATAATGGTGGACTTTTTAGATAGACAATGATGCAACCACTTTCATAATTCAGCAATGTTGATGTAATGTTGCACATTCTTACATTCAAAAGAAGTAGTAATTAATAGTACTTATTAGTCTAATTTAATGTATTTAATTTACATTTTATGTAACAGAATGTTTCCTAAGTCGTAGACTACAAGCTTTGTTATTACGCTGTACCACAGCGCCGATAAAGGACGATATCTATCCGGACCTTTGCCACCTAGGACATTTGTGTCACTGGATCTTCTCAAATACTAGTTGAGTACCCCTGGGCTATAGGCTACCTGTAATTAGCTTAGCAAAGTTTAATTGCAATTATAAACCCAGATTTTAGTCCGTAGCCTATGCCTATTGAAATAACAAGTCAGTCTTGCAAATAGGCCATTTATAACAGTTTATAGTGTTAGCATCTGGCACATAATAACGGCACAATTGCCCGAAAATAGCCTAACATTCGCTTTTTGAAGTTCGTCCAAGTGTTTCTTGCACAGAGGTTTTGAGATCCTCTGTCCAACTTTCATCACTCAAACTCTCCTGTTGGATTTATCTATAGTTATGCACATGCGCAAACAAGATTTATTTACAATTATAAACTGGGTGGTTTGAGCCGTGAATGCTGATTGGTTGAAAGCATGGTATGACAAAAACATACTTTTTACTGTTCTAATTACGTTGGTAACCAGTTTATAACAGCAATAAGGCACCTCAGGGGTTTGTGGTATATGGCCAATATACCACGGTTAAGGGCTATGCCATAAGAACAGCCCTTAGCCGTGGTATTTTGGCCATACATTACACCTTCTCTGGCCTTATTGCTTAATCATAGCAGTCAAAACAAGTTAAATCGGCATCCATTGATCGTAAATGATCTGGAGAGTTTAATAAGAGCGATTTATCTTTTCTCTTGTCACATATTCTTAAACTCACAAGAATCATTATTTTGATGGAAAACCAAATTTTGCTTCTTAGCCTACATCGTTAAAAATAACCGATATTCCTTCTTAATTCGCTCGATAAAATTATGGGGAAAGGATGAATGTAGCAACGCCTCTCTTGCTGTGAAACATTTTTTTGAGATAGTTTTCAGACAGAACAAACACTGCAATTAGCTACGCTACGTTTCCTCGAAGAATAACCAAGACCACACCAACCATAGCAGACAAAAAAAATTGTTTTGTTAAGAAACTAAGCTAGTTATGAACCTCATTTAGTAAATGGTTGAACCCATAACGCACATTTAAACAGAACCTCAGTTGTGCATGCTAGCATCAATTTACCAGACTCAAATGTCAGCATTGCCATGCAAAAGTAAAATGTAGTCTGGGGGCTGCACAACGGGCACAAGGGTAAAATACCGGTATACATAATTTTAATAGCAGGATACTGTAAAGTTCATTATCCCTCTGAAGAGTATGAATTAGGCTGTTTGAGAAGGTTTGAATCCTAAGCAACCTGCCTACACATAGTACAATACAAACATAGCTACTGTAGTAGGTCAAAGCTGTGTGCTGGAAAACCTTGGTAGAGCATGAGTGGAATAGGCATTGTTGTGCTTGTGAATTTACTTTATTATCTACCAATGCTTATTCTCACTTAAAAAGTAGTTTGGGGTTTTTAATAGCTTAGAGGAAGTCCACTGTACTGTGATCTATCTGTATGGATCAAAGATCATGGTTATGTTGCCATAAAGATGGACACAAAATATGTTGACTTATTCCGGGGTAAGATGTGTGGGTGGTGTGTGGAGGTGGACAAGAGGTGTGTGTGTGTACCGTGTCATTGAGCCCAGGAACGGAGCGGCTCCTCAGACTGAGGGCCTCATCACTGGCAGAACCAGGAACAGACAGGTCCAACTCAGAACGACTACGATCTACAGAGAGAGAGAGAGATGGAGAGAGGGAGAGAGAGAGAGAGATGAGAGGAGGAAGTGACAAGGTATTCCCTCCCCACAGCCACACATAAAGACTGTTATTTTCAGTTATTTCACAGCTATGCCTAATGACACTAATTGGTGTTGTTGTTATGAAATGCTAACATGTGACAGAGCACCATATGCTGCTACAACAGCCGGCTGCTACCAGGGGAACATTAGAAAAGTGTTTGAGTGGCGAAAGGGAGAAAGAGAGGAAGGGAGAAGAGAGAGGAAAGAGAAAGAGTAGAAGAGGAACAAGAACAGGGGAGTAAGTGAGTGTAAGAGAGAGATCAAGAGAGGTCTAGAGTGAGAGAAAGAAAGAAAGAGTGAGGAAGAAAGGAGTATGAGGAGAGAGAGATAAATAAATAGAGAGAGAGGGATAAATTCACAGAGCTGGAGAGAGACATGGTGGAGCTCAGAGAGCTAGTCCACACAATCCAGACAGAACAAACCCACAAAACAGACCAGCACAACAACAACCCCTCAACAAGACCCGGAGGGCAGAAGGTGGAGATGGACGGCTGTCTGAGAGCTGACTGCTATATGGATTGAGTTGAGAGAACTTATGGAGGCACACACGGTACTGAAGGATGAGGTCAGAAAGCTGAGGTGTAACAGAGAGCAGGACACTCCCCGAGAGAAGCCAGCAGAACAGCCCACTTCAGACCCGGACCACAACCTCAACACCACAATCGGATAGACAACACAGGACCCACCAACCCAACAGACCCCACCCCCTCCTAACAGCCCCCATGTCAGCTCCCCTGATAGCCCTTCTGACAACCCCCCCACATCCACTGAGGACACACAAAAGCCAGAGATTGTGTTCCTCATTGACTGAAATGGCAAATACATTCAAGAGGATAAACTTTTTCACAAACACAGAGTGGTTAAACTCTGGTGGCCAAACACTAGGCATGCTCTGGAGCTGTTGTCAGAGGACAGACTAGAGTCGCCCAGCCACATCATAATTCACACAGGCAAGAATGACCTGAGGGCCCAGATGGAAAGGGTGGCAACAGCACTCAAGGGAGTGACTGAAAAAGCTTCTTCCACTTTCCCCAATGCACAAGTGGTTATCTCCACCCTGCTACCACAAAAATACTTCCACCCAGCCACCATACAGCGGGTGAATGGAAGCATTTCCCAGGACTGTGTCTCAAAACCTAATGTCTACCTGGCCCACCACATCACCCTGGACTTTAACAGCCTTTACAACCAGGTCCACCTCTACAAGGCAGCAATCCCAACTTTTGCCAGGACAGTGAAGGACGTCACCCTCAACCATAACCCCAGCACCTCACAAAGGAGCAACAGAGCAAAGGACACCCCACCCAGACCAGCGGGACACCCTCCCAAACCTGTAAGACCCCCTCCTGAAGGACCTGCACCGAGAGAACACATGCCAAGAGGACCTACACCCAGATCACAGCATCACCTGCCACACCACAACCAGCTAAGACCCAAGCAAACCCTGGCCACACCCTATATAGCCCCCCCCCCCATATCAGACCTATGCCCCTTCTGCCCACCCCATGCCCCCCGCCCATGCGGCAAGGACCTCAACATGACAGCAGGACATATGCCCAGGCCGTGAGCAGAGCAAAAGGCCCAACCCCCACTGTTACACCCACACAAGCCCCATCCTGCACCCTAAGAGGTATGTATCAGATGCTCAACATGCTCTGCTCACACCTACTGTAATGATCCGGGCCTAAACCACACAACAACTACACTAGACACTATGGAACATGGCATAAAGGAGACGGACCCACTGGTGGCCCTCTAGGTTACAGAGAGCTGGTAGTCCCATCCACCAAACCACCAGGTGTGAAACAGGGAAGAGACTCAGGGGGTATGCTAATTTGCTATAGAGCAGACCTAACCAACTCTATTAAATTAGTCAAAACAGGAACATTTTACATCTGGCTAGAAATGAATAAGGAAATGATCTCAACAGAGAAAAATGTCCTCCTGTGTGCTACCTATATCCCCCCACTAGAATCCCCATACTTTAACGATGACAGCTTCTCCATCAACAATTTCCAGGCTCAGGGACATGTACTAGTCTGTGGTGACCTAAATGGACAAGAACCCGACACCCTCAGCACACAATGGGACACAGAATTCCCTCCCCCATATAACCTCCTAGACACAACTATGACAACATAACCAACAAAAACGGGTCACAACTCCTGCAGCTCTGTCGGACGCTGGGTATGTACATTGTCAATGGTAGGCTTCGAGGGGACTCCTATGGTAGGTACACCTATAGCTCATCTCTTGGCAGTAGTACTGTAGACTATTTTATCACTGACCTCAACCCAGAGTATCTTAGAGCGTTCACAGTCAGTCCACTGACACCCCTATCAGATCTCAGCAAAATCACACTCTACTTGAACAGAGCTATGCTCAATCATGAGGCATCAAAGCCAAAGGAACTGAATAATATTAAGAAATGCTATAGATGTAAGGAAAATAGTGTGGAAATATACCAAAAAACAATTAGGCAACAACAAATTCAATCCCTTCTAGACAATTTCCTGTAATAGTGAAGGTGTAAACTTGACAGTAAAAAACCTAAACAGTATATTTGACCTCTCAGCTTTCCTATCAAATCTAAAAATGTCAAGCAGACAACCTAAGAAAATGAACAATGACAAATGGTTTGATGAAGAATGCAAAAGCCTAAGAAAGAAATTGAGAAACGTATCCAACCTAAAACATAGAGACCCAGAAAACCTGAGCCTTCACTGTGGTGAATCATTAAAATAATACAGAAATACATTACAGAAAAAGAAGGAACATCATATCAGAAATCAGCTGAATGTATTTGAAGAATCCATAGACTAACCACTTCTGGGAAAATTGAAAAACTCTAAACAAACAACAACACGAAGAGTTATCTATCCAAAACAGAGATGTATGGATAAACCACTTCTCCAATCTTTTTGGCTTTACAACAAAGAACAAACAGTAAAAACATATACATGATCAAATTCAAATCTTAGAATCAACTATTAACGACTACCAGAACCCACTGGATTCTCCAATTACATTGAAGGAACTACAGGACAAAATACAAACCCTCCAACCCAAAAAGGCCTGTGGGGTTGAAATGAAATGAAATGATAAAATATACAAACCACAAACTCAAATTGGCTATACTTAAACTCTTTAACATCATCCTCAGCTCTGGCATCTTCCCCAATATTTGGAACCAAGGTGTCACGTTCCTGACCTTATTTCCTTTGTTTTGTCTTTGTTTAGTTGGTCAGGACGTGAGCTGGGTGGGCATTCTATGTTATGTGTTTCTATGTTGGGTTCTTTTCAATTAGCCTGATATGGTTCTCAATCAGGGGCAGGTGTTTTACGTTTCCTCTGATTGAGAACCATATTAAGGTAGGCTGTTCACACTGTTTGTTTGTGGGTGATTGTTCCTGTGTTAGTGTTTATGCCACACGGGACTGTTTCGTTTGTGAGTTTGTTCCTGTTAGTGCGTTCTTCGTTGTCTGTAAGTTCTCATGTTCAGGTCTGTTTACGTCGTTTATTGTTTTGTAGTTTGTTAAGAGTTTTTTCGTGTTCGTCTTTCTTTAAATAAATCATTATGTCTTCATACCTCGCTGCATATTGGTCCGATCCTTGCTCCTCCTCAGACGAGGAGGAGAACGAACGTTACACAAGGACTGATCACCCCAATCCACAAAAGTGGAGACAAATTTGACCCCAATAACTACCGGGGGATATGTGTCAACAGCAACCTTGGGAAAATCCTTTGCATTATCATTAACATCAGACTTGTACATTTCCTCAGCGAAAACAATGTACTAAGCAAATGTCATATTGGCTTTTTACCAAATTACCGTATGACAGATTTCTTTCCACAGCGCCGGGGGGGTGAGACAGGGAGGCAGCTTAACCCCCACCCTCAACCAACATATATATCAACAAATTCGCAAGGGCACTAGAACAGTCTGCAGCACCCAGCCTCCCCCTAATGGAATCTGAAGTCCAATGTCTACTGTTTGCTGATGATCTGGTGCTTCTGTCACCAACCAAGGAGGGCCTAAAGCAGCACCTAGATCTTCTGCACAGTTTCTGTCAGACCTGTGCCCTGACAGTAAATCTCAGTAAGACAAAAACAATGGTGTTCCAAAAAAGGTCCAGTTGCCAGGACCACGAATACAAATTCCATCTAGGGACTTCTATGCCATCAAAAGGAACATAAAATTTGACATACCAATTAGGATCTGGCAAAAAATAATTGAATCAATTATAGAACCCATTGCAATTCATGGTTGTGAGGTCTGGGGTTCTCTCATCAACCAAGAATTCACAAAATGGGACAAACACCAAATTGAGACTGCATGCAGAATTCTGCAAAAAATATCCTCTGTGTACAATGTAAAACACCAAATAATGCATGCAGAGCAGAATTAGGCCGATAACCGCTAATTATCAAAATCCAGAAAAGAGCAGTTAAATTCTACAACCACCTAAAAGGAAGCAATTCCCAAACCTTCCATAACAAAGCCATCACCAACAGAGAAATTAACCTGGAGAAGAGCCCCTGTTAAGATATTTTATCAAGGTTTAAGACAAATGATTAAATAATTCTACCCAGAAACTTAACCATTAGGATTAGAGGTTATGTAGCATGGACAAGGAGTAATTAAAAATGATAACCATTGTGGAAGAAAGGAATGTATGTATGTGTCGAAAGAAAGCAGAGACTCGTTAACTACTATGTTTGAACCGACCCAGCTATAACTCTGTGGAGATAAGACAAGACAGCGAGAGCCCTCCAGGTTTTCCGTATCTGGGGGGGGACTGGAACGGTCAGCTAAGTGGTAATAAAGTGTGGTGAGACTTCAGGAGATAATCCAGATATAATATTAATGTATGTAATGTATGTGCGTTAGTGTGTTGGAATGGACTTTGGAATCAGCTTTGTCTTGTCGGAGAGAAGGAGGGACATTTTAGGACTCTATGACGCTATGTGTGATATATAAACTAATGTACATGGTATTTTGAGTAGAGCTCTGTCGAGAATAAAGCTATTGATTAATTTGGACACTGGTCTTTGTCTATTTAATGCAAATAAGAATCTTACAAATTCTTAGAAACGGACAGAGTGTTTGCTTGGTTATAATTAAATTGGTTAACGAACATATAGGAAACGAATTCCTCTAACAAAACTTCATTCTTACAATGTGCTACAACTCTCCAGTCTACGTCACGCTCCCACGCACCCAGTCTAATAGACACTTCCTAACCCACACACCCAGTCTAATAGAACACTTCCTAACCCACGCACCCAGTCTAATAGAACACTTCCTAACCCACACACCCAGTCTAATAGAACACTTCCTAACCCACACACCCAGTCTAATAGAACACTTCCTAACACATGCTCCCACGCACCCAGTCTAATAGACACTTCCTAACCCACACACCCAGTCTAATAGAACACTTCCTAACCCACACACCCAGTCTAATAGAACACTTCCTAACCCACACACCCAGTCTAATAGAACACTTCTTAACCCACACACCCAGTCTAATAGAACACTTCCTAACCCACACACCCAGTCTAATAGAACACTTCTTAACCCACGCACCCAGTCTAATAGAACACTTCCTAACCCACGCACCCAGTCTAATAGAACACTTCCTAACCCACACACCCAGTCTAATAGAACACTTCCTAACCCACGCACCCAGTCTAATAGAACACTTCCTAACCCACGCACCCAGTCTAATAGAACACTTCCTAACCCACGCACCCAGTCTAATAGAACACTTCCTAACCCACGCACCCAGTCTAATAGAACACTTCCTAACCCACGCACCCAGTCTAATAGAACCCTTAATAACACATGCTCCCACGCATCCAGTCTAATAGAACACTTCGTAACCCACACACCCAGTCTAATAGAACACTTCCTAACCCACGCACCCAGTCTAATAGAACACTTCCTAACCCACACACCCAGTCTAATAGACACTTCCTAACCCACACACCCAGTCTAATAGAACACTTCGTAACCCACACACCCAGTCTAATAGAACACTTCCTAACACATGCTCCCATGCACCCAGTCTAACAGAACACTTCCTAACACATGCTACCATGCACCCAGTCTAATAGAACACTTCCTAACACATGCTCCCATGCACCCAGTCTAATAGAACACTTCCTAACCCACGCACCCAGTCTAATAGAACACTTCCTAACCCACGCACCCAGTCTAATAGAACACTTCCTAACCCACGCACCCAGTCTAATAGAACACTTCCTAACACATGCTACCATGCACCCAGTCTAATAGAACACTTCCTAACACATGCTCCCATGCACCCAGTCTAACAGAACACTTCCTAACACATGCTACCATGCACCCAGTCTAACAGAACACTTCCTAACCCATGCACCCAGTCTAATAGAACACTTCCTAACCCACGCACCCAGTCTAATAGAACACTTCCTAACCCACGCACCCAGTCTAATAGAACATTTCCAAACCCACACAGCCAGTCTAATAGAACACTTCCTAACCCACACACCCAGTCTAATAGAACACTTCCTAACCCACACACCCAGTCTAATAGAACACTTCCTAACCCACGCACCCAGTCTAATAGAACACTTCCTAAAGTTCTGAAACACCACCCTAAAATCTATTTTATTAAATGCTGAATCTTCTTCCCTGTCAGATTCAAACTAAGTAAACAAGTAACGTTGTCTGGGCTCTGTGAAACAGAGAGAATCCTGTCTCTCTCTGTAAGGTATTCAGATACACACATGTTGGAGGTGTGAAACAGAGAGAATCCTGTCTCTATAAGTGTTCAGATACACACATGTTGGAGGTGTGAAACAAAGAGGATCCTGTCTCTACAAGTGTTCAGATACACACATGTTGGAGGTGTGAAACAAAGAGGATCCTGTCTCTACAAGTGTTCAGATACACACATGTTGGAGGTGTGAAGAGTGTGTTATCATGACGATACCTGATGACACGGAGGCCCTGGAGACAGCAATGGTGGGTGGGGCGGTATCAGACCCTGTCCGGCCATGCCCGGTGTCGGACATCTTGTCAAACACGCTGTCGCTGGAGTGGAAACTAGCCACGCTCTCCGCTCCGTCCGGCTACACACACACACACACACACACACGTGTTAATGAGGTTTGTGTGCTATGAGGTGTGTGTGTTTATGAGTGCATGCAATGTGTGTGTGTGTGTGTGTGTGTCTGTCTGTCTGTCTGTCTGTCTGTCTGTCTGTCTGTCTGTGTCTGTTTTTATTTGCATTTATTATGGATCCCCATTCAGCTACTCTTCCTGGTGTCTATCAACATGAAGGTAGTTTATACAATTTTAAAAACATTACAATACATTCACAGATTTCACAACACACTGTGTGCCCTCAGGCCCCTACTCCACCACTACCACATAGTACAACATCCATGTGTACGTGTGTGTATAGTGCGTATGTTATCGTGTGTGTGTGTATGTATGTGTCTGTGCCTATGTTTGTGTTGCTTTACAGTCCCCGCTGTTCTATAACGTATATTTTTATCTGTTTTTTTATCCAATTTTACTGCTTGCATCAGTTACTTGATGTGGAATAGAGTTCCATGTTGTCATGGCTCTATGTAGTACTCTGCGCCTCCCATAGTCTGTTCTGGACTTCGGGACTGTGAAGAGAGCTCTTGTGGCATGTCTTGTGGGGTATGCATGGTGTCCGAGCTGTGCGCCAGTAGTTCAAACAGACATCACGGTGCATTCAACATGTCAATACTTCTCATAAATACAAGTAGTTATGAAGTCAATCTCTCCTTCACTTTGAGCCAGCAGAGATTGACATGCATATTATTAATATTAGCTCTCTGTGTACATCCAAGGGCCAGCTGTGCTGCCCTCTTCTGAGACAATTGCAATTGGCCCTTTTTGTGGCACCTGACCACACGACTGAACAGTAGTCCAGGTGCAACAAAACTAGGGCCTGTAGGACCTGCCTTGTTGATAGTGCTGTTAAGAAGGTAAGGCAGCACTTTATTATGGACAGTGCTCCCCATTTTAGCTACTGTTGTATCAATATGTTTTGACCATGACAGTTTACAATCCAGGTTTACTCCAAGCAGATTAGTCACCTCAACTTTCCCAATTTCCACATTATTTATTACAAGATTTCTTTGAGGTTTAGGGTTTAGTGAATGATTTGTCCACATACAATGCTTTTAGTTTTAGAAATATTTAGGACTAACTTATTCCTTGCCACCAACTCTGAAACTAACTGCAGCTCTTTGTTAAGTGTTGCAGTCATTTCAGTTGCTGTAGTAGCTGACATTTATAGTGTGGAGTCATCCGTATACATAGACACATTGGCTTTACTCAAAGCCAGTGGCATGTCATTAGTAAAGATTTTAAAAAGTAAGGGGCCTCGACAGCTGCCCTGGGGAATTCCTGATTCTACCTGGATTATGTTGGAGAAGCTTCCATTAAAGAACACCCTCTGTGTTATGTTAGACAGGTACCTCTTTATCAACAATATAGCAGGGGATATAAAGCCATAACACATACGTTTTTCCAGCAGCAGATTATGATCGATAATGTCAAAAGCCACATTGAAGTCGAACAAAACAGTCCCCACAATCTTTCCATCATCAATTTCTCTCAGCCAATCATCAGTAATTTGTGTAAGTGCTGTGCTTGTTGAATGTCCTTCCCTATAAGCATGCTGAAAGTTTGTTGTCAATTTGTTTACTGTACAATATAATTGTATCTGGTCAAACACAATTTCTTCCAAAAGTTTACTAAGGGTTGGTAACAGGCGGATTGGTCGGCTATTTGAGACAGTAAAGGGGGCTTTACTATTCTTAGGTAGCGGAATTACTTTTGCTTACCTCCACGCCTGGGGGCACCCACTTTCTAGTAGGCTTAAATTGAAAATATGGCAAATAGGAGTGGCAATATTGTCTGCTATTATCTCAGTAACTTTCCATCCAAGTTGTTAGACCCCCGTGGCTTGTCATTGTTGATAGACAATCATTTGTTCACCTCTTTACACTCACTTTACGGAATTACAATGGTTGTCTTTCATAATTGAGTCAGATATACTTGGATGTGTAGTGTCAGCGTTTGTTGCTGGCATGTCATGCCTAAGTTTGCTAATCTTGTCAATTAAAAATTAATTAAAGTAGTTGGCAATAGCAGTCGGTTTTGTGATGAATGAGCCATCTGAATCAATGAATGATGGAGCTGAGTTTGCCTTTTTTCCTAAAATGTCATTTAAGGTGCTCCAAAGACTTTTACTATAATTCTTTATGTCATTTATTTTGTTTCATAGTGTAGTTTCTTCTTCTTTTTATTCAGTGTAACATGATTTCTCAATTTGAAATACGTTTGCGAATCGGTTGTGCAGCCAGACTTATTTGCCATTCCTTTTGCCTCATACCTCTCAACCATGCAATTTTTCAATTCCTCATCAATCGATGGGGATTTAACAGTTTTTACAATCCTTTTCTTAATAGGTGCATGCTTATTAGTAAATGGAATTAGCAATTTCATAAATGTGTCAAGTGCAGCGTCTGTTTGCTCCTCATTACACAATACGGACCAACAAATATTCTTTACAACAACAACATAGGAATCACTACAAAACGTATTGTATGACCTCTTATACACTATATTAGGCCCAGCCTTTGGAACTTTGGTTTTCCTAGACATGGCTACTATATTGTGATCACTACATCCTATGGATCTGGATTCTGCTTTCAAGCACCTTTCTGCAGCATTAGTAAAGATGTGATCAATACATGTTGATGATTTCATTCATGTGCTGTTTGTAACTACCCTGGTAGGTTGACTGATAAACTGAACCAGGTTGCAGGCACTGGTTACAGTTTGAAGCTTTTTCTTCATTGCTTAGGAGTTTTTTCCACATTTTGTTACGTTACAGCCTTATTCTAAAATTGATTAAATAAAAAGAAACTCCTCAGCAATCTACACACAATACCCAATAATGACAAAGCGAAAACAGGTTTTTATAAAATGTTGCACATTTATTAAAAATAAAAAACAGAAATACCTTATTTACATAGCTATTCAGACCCTTTGCTATGAGACTCGAAATTGAGCTCAGGTGCATCCTGTTTCCATTGAATATCCTTGAGATGTTTCGACAACTTGACTGGAGTCCACCTGTGGAAAATTCAATTGATTGGACATGATTTGGAACGGCACACACCTGTCTATATAAGGTCCCACAGTTGACTGTGCATATCAAAGCAAAAACCAAGCCATGAGGTAGAAGGAATTGTCTGTAGAGCTCTGTAACAGGATTGGGTTGAGGAACAGATCTGGGGAAAGGTATCAAAAATGTCTGCAGCATTGAAGGTCCCAAAGAACAGTGACCTCCATCATCCTTAAATGGAAGAAGTTTGGAACCACCAAGACCCTTCCTAGAGCTGGCACCCGGACAAACTGAGAAATTGGGGGAGAAGGGACTTGGTCAGGGAGGTGACCAAGAACCAGATGGTCACTCTGACAGAGCTTTAGAGTTCCTCTGTGGAGATGTGAGAACCTTCCAGAAGGACAACAATCTCTGCAGCACTCCACCAATCAGGCCTTTATGGTAGAGTGGCCAGATGGAAGCCACTGCTCAGTAAAAGGAACATGACAGCCCACTTGGAGTTTGCCAAAAGGCATCTAAAGACCCTCAGACCATGAGAAACAAGATTCTCTGGTCTGATGAAACCAAGATTCAACTCTTTGGCCTGAATGCCAAGCGTCACGTCTGGAGGAAACCTGGAACCATTCCTACGGTGAAGCATGGTGGTGGCAGCATCGATCTGTGGGGGTGTTTTTCAGCAGCAGGGACTAGTAGACTAGTCAGGATCGAGGCAAAGATGAACGAAGCAAAGTTTAGAGAGATCCTTGATGAAAACTAGCTCCAGAGCGCTCAGGACCTCAGACTGGGGCAAAGGTTCACTTACCAACAGGACAATGACCCTAAGCACACTGCCAAGACAACATATGAGTGGATTCTGGACAATTCTCTGAATGTCATTGAGTGACCCAGCCAGAGCACAGACTTGAACTCGATCGAACATCTCTGGAGAGACCTGAAAATAGCTATGCAGCAATGTTCCCCATCCAACCTGACAGAGCTTGAGAGGATCTGCAGAGAAGAATGGGAGAAACTCCCCAAATACAGGTGTGCCAAGCTTGTAGCGTTATACCCAAGAAGACTCGAGGCTGTAATTGCTGCCAAAGGTGCTTCAACAAAGTACTGAGTAAAGGATCTGAATACTTATGTAAATGTGTTAGTTCTGTTTTTATTTGTAATAAATTAGCAAAAATTTCTAAAAACCTATTATTGCTTTGTCATTATGTGGTATTGATGAGGGGGGAAAACAATTTAATAAATTTTAGATTAAGGCTGTAACCTAACAAAATGTGGAAAAAGTCAAGTGGTCTGAATAGTTTACAAAGGCACTACCATTCAAAAGTTTGGGGTCACTTAGAAATGTTCTTGTTTTTGAAAGAAAAGCACATTTTCTGTGTTCCAATGGGATGCTGACCTTCTAGGCAGAGTTCCTCTGTCCAGTGTCTGTGTTCTTTTGCCCATCTTAATCTTTTCTTTTTATTGGCCAGTCTGAGATATGGCTTTTTCTTTGCAACTCTTCACTGTTGACATTGAGACTGGTGTTTTGCGGGTACCATTTAATGAAGCTGCCAGAAGAGGGCTTGTGAGGCGTCTGTTTCCAAAATTAGACACTCTAATGTACTTGTCCTCTTGTTCAGTTGTGCACCGGGGCCTTCCACTCCTCTTTCTATTCTGGTTAGAGCCAGTTTGGGAAAAGAATTCTAGATCACCTGCACTCCACATACAGAGATGCGTACAAAGCTCACCCTCGCCCTCCATTTGGTAAATCCGACCACAACTCCATCCTCCTGACTCCTGCTTACAAGCAAAAATTTAAGATAAAGCAGGAAGCACCAGTGTCTCAGTCTACAAAAAAAATGGTCAGATGAAGCAGATGCTAAACTACAGGACTGTTTTGCTATCACAGAGTGGAACATGTTCCGGGATTCTTCCGATTGCATTGAGGAGTACACCACATCAGTTATTGGCTTTCTCAATAAGTGCATCGAGGACATCGTCCCCACAGTGACTGTACGTACATACCCCAACCAGAAGCCTACAGCCAACATCCACACTGAGCTAAAGGGTAGAGCTGCCGCTTTCAAGGTGCGGGACTCTAATCCGGAAGCTTACAAGAAATCCTGCTATGCCCTGCAACGAACCATCAAACAGGCAAAGCATCAATACAGGGCTAAGATTGAATCATACTACACCGGCTCCGACGCTGGTCTTATGTGGCAGGGCTTGCAAACTATTATAGACTACAAAGGGAAGCACAGCCGCGAGCTGCCCAGTGACACAAGCCTATCAGACGAGCTAAGTCACTTCTATGCTCGCTTCGAGGCAAGCAACACTGAGGCATGCATGAGAGCATCAGCTGTTCCGGACGACTGTGTGATCACTCTCTCTGTAGCCGACGTGAGTAAGACCTTCAAACAGTTCAACATACACAAGGCTGCGGGGCCAGACGGATCACCAGGACGTGTGCTCCGAACATGTGCTGACCAACTGGCAGGTGTCTTCACTGACATTTTCAACATGTCCCTGATTGAGTCTGTAATACCAACATGTTTCAAGCAGACTACCATAGTCCCTGTGCCCAAGAACACAAAGGCAATCTGCTAAAATGACTACAGACCCATAGCACTCACGTCCGTAGCCACGAAGTGCTATGAAAGGCTGGTAATAGCTCACATCAACACCATTATCCCAGAAACCCTAGACCCACTCCAATTTGCATACCGCCCAAACAGATCCACAGATGAATTTTTTTGGGGCCTTCCTCTGACACCGCCTGGTGTAGAGGTCTTGGATGGCAGGCAGCTTAGCCCCAGTGATGTACTGGGCCGTACGCACTACCCTCTGTAGTGCCTTGCGGTTGGAGGCTGAGCAATTGCCGTACCAGGCAGTGATGCAACCGGTCAGGATGCTGTCGATGGTGCAGCTATAGAACTCTTTGAGGATCTAGGGACCCATGCCAAATCTTTTCAGTCTCCTGAGGGAGAAAAGGTTTTGTCGTGCCCTCTTCACGACTGTCTTGGAATGTTTGGACCATAATAGTTCGTTGGTGATGTGGACGCCAAGGAACTTGAAACTCTCTACCCGCTCCACTACAGCCCTGTCAATGTTAATGGTGGCCTATTTGGCCCACCTTTTCCTGTAGTCCACGATCAACTCCTTTGTCTTGCTCACATTGAGGGAGAGGTTGTTGTCCTGACACTGCCAGTTCTCTGACCTCCTCCCTATAGGCCGTCTCATCGTTGTCGGTGATCAGGCCTTCCACTGTTGTGTCGTCAGCAAACTTAATGATGGTGTTGGAGTCGTGTTTGGCCACGCAGTCGTGGGTGAACAGGGAAAACAGGAAGGGACTAAGTACACACCCCTGTGGGGCCCCAGTGTTAAGGATCAGCGTGGCAGACGTGTTGTTGCCTACTCTTACCACCTGGGGGAAGCCCATCAGGAAGTCCAGGATACAGTTGCAGTGGGAGGTGTTTAGTCCCAGAGTCCTTAGCTTAGTGATGAGCTTCATGGGCACTATGGTGTTGAGCTGTAGTCAATGAACAGCATTCTCACATAGGTGTTCCTTTTGTCCAGGTGAGAAAGGGTAGTGTGGAGTGCGATTGAGATTGCGTCATCTGTGGATCTGTTGGGGCGGTATGCGAATTGGAGTGGGTCTAGGGTGTCCAGGAGGATGCTGTTGATGTGAGCCATGACCAGCCTTTCAAAGCACTTCATGGCTACCAACGTGAGTGCCACGGGGCGGTAATCATTTAGGCAGGTTACCTTCGCTTCCTTTGGCACAGGGACTATGGTGGTCTGCTTGAAACATGTAGATATTACAGACTCGGTCAGGGAGAAGTTGAAAATGTTAGTGAAAACACTTGACAGTTGGTCCACGCATGTTTTAAGTACATGTCCTGGTAATCCGTCTGGCCCAACGGCTTTGTGAATGTTGACCTGTTTAAAGGTTTTGTTCACATCGGCTAAAGAGAGCGTTATCACGCAGTCATCCAGAACAGCTGGTGATCTCATGCATGCTTCAGTGTTGCTTGCTTTGACGCGAGCATAAAAGGCATTTGGTCTGGTAGGCTCGCATCACTGGGTTTCCCTTTGTAGTCCGTAATAGTTTTCAAGCCCTGCCACATCCGACGAGCGTCAGAGCTGGTGTAGTAGGATTTAATCTTAATCCTGTATTGACGCTTTGCTTGTTTGATGGTTCGTCTGATGGCATAGTGGGATTTCTTATAAGCGTCCGGATTAGTCTCCCGCACCTTGAAAGCGGCAGCTCTAGCCTTTAGCTCGATGTGGATGTTGCCTGTAATCCATGGCTTCTGGTTGGGATATGTACATACAGTCACTGTGGGGACGACATCGATGCACTTATCGATGCACTTATTGATGAAGCTGATGACTGAGGTGGTGTATTCCTCAATGCCATTGGATGAATCCCGGGAACATATTCCAGTCTGTGCTAGCAAAACAGTCCTGTAGTGTATCATCCGCGTCATCTGACCACTTCAGTATTGAGCGAGTCACTGGTACTTCCTGCTTTAGTTCTTGCTCGTAAGCAGGAATCAGGAGGATAGAATTATGGTCAGATTTGCCAAATGGAGGGCGGGGGAGAGCTTTGTATGCATCTCTGTGTGTGGAGTAAAGGTGGTCTAGGATTTTTTTCCTTGGTTGCACATGTGACATGCTGGTAAAAATTTGGTAAAACGGATTTAAGTTTGCCTGCATTAAAGTCCCCGGCCACTACGCCGCTTCTGGGTGAGCATTTTCTTCTTTGCTTATGGCCTTCTGCCATGCTTACTTGTTTTCATTGCTTTACTGGGAAGCTTAGCAGAAGTAGATATGCTCATGTTATTTATTTTAGTGCAGGGTGAGCTGCACACAGTGGACTTCCTACTAGGGCATACCGTCTCAGTGCTAACAGTATAAATCTGGTTCATAGGCACATGATTACTGCATACAATAGCTGTAGGAACAGCAGAGACATTCAGGGCAGTTAGAGGGACATAAATTATGTTACTTACATTGTGTCTACCAACGCTCCTGGTGTAATGTACATTTGCTGAAGCATTATGACAACTCTGCGTCACAATGGTAGGGATTAGCTGAGTTAGGCTTGGGTCATTGATAAGTCACTGTCTCAACGCAGCCTTATAATACTGTAAAAGGATTATTGGTGTGTGTGTCTGTTTATCCGTGTGTGTGTGTCTGTGTGTGTCTGTCGGTCTGTCTGTCTTTCTGTCTGTGCGTGTGTGTCTGTGTCTGTCCGTGTGTGTCTATGTGTGTGTGTGTGTGTGTGTGTGTGTGTGTGTGTGTCTGTTGGGTTGCTGACCCTGACCCTCCTGCTCTTGCTGCTGGGTGTAGGGGACCTGTCCCTCTCCAGGGTTTGGGAGCGCAGGTTGTTAGGTACAGTATGTATCCCTGAAGACTCCAGAGCCACAACACTACCCCTGAGGACAAGACAGAATACACACCATTACATTACACATCACTACCTCTGAGGACAGACAGAATACACACCATCACATTAAACATCACTACCCCTGAGGACAGACAGAATACACACCATTACATTACACATCACTACCCCTGAGGACAGACAGAATACACACCATCACATTACACATCACTACCCCTGAGGACAAGACAGAATACACCATTACATTACACATCACTACCCCTGAGGACAAGACAGAATACACACCATTACATTACACATCACTACCCCTGAGGACAAGACAGAATACACACCATTACATTAAACATCACTACCCCTGAGGACAGACAGAATACACACCATCACATTAAACATCACTACCCCTGAGGACAGACAGAATACACACCATCACATTACACATCACTACCCCTGAGGACAAGACAGAATACACCTCATCACATTACACATCACTACCCCTGAGGACAAACAGAATACACACCATCACATTAAACATCACTACCCCTGAGGACAAGACAGAATACACCTCATCACATTACACATCACTACCCCTGAGGACAAGACAGAATACACACCATTACATTACACATCACTACCCCTGAGGACAAACAGAATACACACCATCACATTAAACATCACTACCCCTGAGGACAGACAGAATACACACCATTACATTACACATCACTACCCCTGAGGACAGACAGAATACACACCATCACATTACACATCACTACCCCTGAGGACCAGACAGAATACACACCATCACATTAAACATCACTACCCCTGAGGACAAACAGAATACACACCATCACATTAAACATCACTACCCCTGAGGACAGACAGAATACACACCATCACATTAAACATCACTACCCCTGAGGACAGACAGAATACACACCATCACATTAAACATCACTACCCCTGAGATTAATACAGAATACACACCATCACATTACACATCACTACCCCTGAGGACAGACAGAATACACACCATCACATTACACATCACTACCCCTGAGGACAGACAGAATACACACCATCACATTACACATCACTACCCCTGAGGACAGACAGAATACACACCATCACATTACACATCACTACCCCTGAGGACAGACAGAATACACACCATCACATTAAACATCACTACCCCTGAGGACAGACAGAATACACACCATCACATTAAACATCACTACCCCTGAGATTAATACAGAATACACACCATCACATTACACATCACTACCCCTGAGGACAGACAGAATACACACCATCACATTAAACATCACTACCCCTGAGGTAAATACAGAATACACACCATCACATTACACATCACTACCCCTGAGGTTAATACAGAATACACACCATCACATTACACATCACTACCCCTGAGGACAGACAGAATACACACCATCACATTACACATCACTACCCCTGAGGATAAGACAGAATACACACCATCACATTAAACATCACTACCCCTGAGGACAAGACAGAATACACCTCATCACATTACACATCACACACACTGGGATAACACATGAGATTCAGATGATTATTCATCAACAGATGGTTCAATTGGAAATCCAGAGTTGGGGAGCCCTATTTGTGTTTCCTATTTGTGTTTCTTTCACCTATCCAGTAACATCAACTGAGTGGAGACAAGGCAAGGAAGGAGATGATGAACGTAAGGAGACGATGTAAAGAACTTCCTTTAGACAGTGGAGATGTGCCTGTGGTGGGTGTTGCATGGGTGTGGTTTGGTGGTTTGTCCTCACCTATGTGAGGTGGGTTGTGGAGAGTGGGTTGTGGAGCGTGGTGCAGACCGGGCACTGCGTACGCTGTGTGTGTCTGTGTCGGGGACAGGAGCACACACACTCCCACCCTGCACCCCGTTCTCTGGCTTCAGGCTGGGACGGCTGCCCTTCTTATCCAGCAACATCCTAGGATCCAACAGAACTAGTCACTACACACACATCAGACTGTGGTGTGTGTGTGTGTGTGTGTGTGTGTGTGTGTGTGTGTGTGTGTGTGTGTGTGTGTGTGTGTGTGTGTGTGAATGCAATACGAAACCCATTCTCTGATGGAAGCCCAACTCTCCACTTGCCTGTGTAGTAGATTACTCTTTATATGAAATCTGTGCAGTGATCTTCTCCTGTGTCCTTTAATTATATTGTAAAATGTCAAACTGTGATTGACAACTGATTACATGTTCAAGTAATCCAGCCCAAACCTGTTGGTGTACATACTGTATGTGTTTGTGTGTGTATTTGTGTGTATGTGTGTGTATGTTTCTCACCCTTTCCCTTTCCTCTTGGCACCATCCACCAGGTTCCTCACGGCGCTTCTTCCTGATTTTGGGGTGTCAGGCCTCTCAGGTGTGTCAGCTGGCGCTGGGGACTTCCTGTGGGGGCTTCCTACGGGGCTGCTCATGATAGACTGTTTGACCACATCACTGCTGAGCACTGTCCCCTTGTCAAACCGCTTGGACCGCTCCTCTAGGAACCACTCCCCGGTCACCACCTTCAGCTCCCTGCCAATCAGAGACACAGGGGACACCTGACCTCTGACCCCTGTATGGTACACTGACCTCTCAACTTTAACCCTGGCTTTAACCGGCTCTTATGTTCACGTCAATAGGCCCTGATAAGTGATAAGGCCATGTGACAGAGCAAATGAAGACAGCTACAGAGTGGTTAAACAACAAATATGAGCCATCTGGCCTTAATTAAAACACACACACACACAGACACACACACAGACACACCCAACTGTTAATAGTGCTAAACCATGGCCTGTCCCCTGCTATCTTTGCCCAGACTCACAAGACTTTGGCACAGATGGAGCACTTCCAATGCTTTGCTTTAGGGGCCATCACGCGACAGTCGCTGCAGACACGCTGTAGACACTGCTCACAGAGCTCCCCGCGGTCGAAAATCAGGCCCAGGCCCTTCAGGCAACGGGCGCATTGACGCTCCCCAACCTCTTGGGGGCGCCGCGAACCCTTACGCCTGATCTCCACCAGCTCATTCTTCAGCTTTCTACAACAGAGAGAACACTTATCAAGTATGTTATTGTCACTAATTATTACGACCACGGTTGTAGTAGTTGTTGTGATGTCGTGGTCGTATTGTGATTATAGTAGTTGTTGTGATCGTATTGTGATTGTAGTAGTTGTTGTGATGTTGTGGTCTTATTGTGATTGTAGTAGTTGTTGTGATTGTGATTGTGGTAGTTGTGATGTTGTGGTCATATTGTGATTGTAGTAGTTGTTGTGATCATATTGTGATTGTGGTAGTTGTCATGATGTTGTGATTGTAGTTGTTGTGATGTTGTGGTCGTACTGTGATTGTAGTAGTTGTTGTGATGTTGTGGTCATATTGTGATTGTAGTAGTTGTTGTGATCATATTGTGATTGTAGTTGTTGTGAAGTTGTGGTCATATTGTGATTGTAGTAGTTGTGAAGTTGTGGTCGTATTGTGATTGTAGTTGTTGTGAAGTTGTGGTCGTATTGTGATTGTAGTAGGTGTGGTCGTATTGTGATTGTAGTTGTTGTGAAGTTGTGGTCGTATTGTGATTGTAGTTGTTGTGAAGTTGTGGTCGTATTTTGATTGTAGTTGTTGTGAAGTTGTGGTCGTACTGTGATTGTAGTTGTGAAGTTGTGGTCGTATTGTGATTGTAGTAGTTGTGATCGTATTGTGATTGTAGTTGTTGTGGTCGTATTGTGATTGTAGTTGTTTTGAAGTTGTGGTTGTATTGTGATTGTAGTAGTTGTTGTGATCGTATTGTGATTGTAGTTGTTGTGAAGTTGTGATCGTCTTGTGATTGTAGTTGTTGTGAAGTTGTGGTCGTATTGTGATTGTAGTAGTTCTTGTGATTGTAGTTGTTGTGAAGTCGTGGTCGTATTGTGATTGTAGTTGTGAAGTTGTGGTCGTATTGTGATTGTAGTAGTTGTTGTGATCGTATTAGGATTGTAGTTGTTGTGAAGTTGTGGTCGTATTGTGATTGTAGTTATTGTGAAGTTGTGATCCTATTGTGATTGTAGTTGTTGTGAAGTTGTGATCATATTGTGATTGTAATTGTTGTGAAGTTGTGATCCTATTGTGATTGTAGTTGTTGTGAAGTTGTGGTCGTATTGTGATTGCAATTGTTGTGAAGTTGTGATCCTATTGTGATTGTAGTTGTTGTGAAGTTGTGGTTGTATTGTGATTGTAGTAGTTGTTGTGATCGTATTGTGATTGTAGTTGTTGTGAAGTTGTGATCGTATTGTGATTGTAGTTATTGTGAAGTTGTGATCCTATTGTGATTGTAGTTGTTGTGAAGTTGTGGTCGTATTGTGATTGTAGTTGTTGTGAAGTTGTGGTCGTATTGTGATTGCAGTTGTTGTGAAGTTGTGGTCGTATTGTGATTGTAATTGTTGTGAAGTTGTGATCCTATTGTGATTGTAGTTGTTGTGAAGTTGTGGTCGTATTGTGATTGCAGAGGTACGAATAAGGATGATGATTACGATAAAAAAATCCTCATCAACATCAAGGAAGTTGTAGTAGTAGATGTATCATTGTAGTGGATTGTACGGTGATGATGATGAAAATGATGAAGACTTATTCCGCCCTCACCGTATCCTCTTCTCATCTAGTTTCCTCAGTTTCTCGTCCTTCTGCAGGACTCCGAGGATCATCTCTCGCTCATGCTCCAGCAGGAACGAGAGGTTCAGCTCCTCAGCACTCTTCTCCATTGGTCCGTCGCTCTCCAAACCAGCCAATTAGAAAAGCCGAGGTGACGCGGAAGGCGTAGTCACATGCAGGGGTGTCAGAGGGCAGCTACATGACCTCACTCAGCATTCCGTTAGGTTTCCGTTAGCGTTCTGTTAGCGTTATCATGGTCTCTGTGTAAAGCAGGACGTTCTCCAGATTTTCCAAGGTTCCTCTAGTATGTTCTTCTCCTTATCTTGTTTCTCTCTGGTGTATCAGACAAACCGCCAATCACACAGCAGTTACTGTATCCCCAAAGACTGGTCCACAGCCAGCCTAAACCGGATCCTGTTCAAAACACAACACAACACAAACTGTTGTTAGGGATCTCTGAAGTTAGAGTCTGCAGCTGACCCTTGATGTTAGAGTCTGGTCTAACAACCTATTGAGCTCATAGTTAATCTCTGGTCTAATCACATTCCCACAGTGTTGAAGCTCTAATGAACAGACAGTTGATATTGATTGTCAGGAGGATTACCATGGTAACTACTACAGTCTAACGGCCCCTGACAATCCCACCCTCACCCAATCAATCTGAACATCTCACACCCCAGGCTTAACACACGCCATCACCTTCATCACTCTATACCAGTTAACCTTATCAAATTATCTGCCAAATTAGTCTAATTAATAGCTGCTAATACTAATGGCTACACACGCACGCAGGCATGCACTTGGACACAGACACACACAGTATGCACCTGTCCTCTTAACCGATAATAAGTCCACTGGGTACTTGGCCTTCAGCGGCGGTGCAAATGTCAGCCCGTCTCCTGCTGCAGTGCACCATGGGAATGCTAACTGGCTCATTACTGCACGCCACTGTCAACACTGAGTACTGCTGTTGTTTCAAAGACACACACACACACACACACACACACACACACACACACACACACACACACACACACACACACACACACACACACACACACACACACACACACACACACACACACACACACACAGGTTGGTCTTCTTTGATTAGTTCTAAAAGAAAAAGTACACAGACATTTTTGTATATACACCAGCTGTGCTATCTGCGTCAAATCTGTAGTTTAGAAGAATCTGGGTGATTACCCAATATATTTCAGTAGCCTTGATCAATAGATAATTGTCTAATCTATATGCACCCTCCTCTACTGGAGTGAGAGAGAAACTGAAAAATAAATACAATGTAATGATTTTGTTTACAGATGTTCCGCTTTGATCGTCCCCTGAATAACACCGGAGCATAATAGGGACTGAAGTGACATTGGTTCATCCTGTAATTATGATTCAGCTTTTCAAGGGCTGATGATCTGCTTTCAAGTCGCTGACACAGAGAGACGGAGAGGGTGATGGAGGGATAAAATATCATAGGAGAGACAGGTCAGCGAAGAGGCGGAAGGACGGAGGGCGAGAAAGATGGGAGAGTGATGGAGATAGAAGAAGAGGAATGAATCAGGGGGCAGACAGACTGACAGGAATGGGAGGAGAGGAGAGATAAAGTGGAGAACAAAACAGGTACAAGGAGAGTGGAAGAGAGCAAGTGAGGGAGAAACGAGAAAACTTAGGTCTTCTGTCTGTGAAGACCATGGAAATATAAGCAAAATGGACATTGTATCATACCAAGCAAGACTAACATGATTGCACAGGTGTGAAAGACTGGGGTTTCTGATGCCCAAAAATTGTGTATGTCTTTATGCAAATGAGACATGAGTATAATATAGTATAATATATAAGTATAATATAAGTATAATATAAGCACATTTACAGATGAAGTTATTATAGCTACAGCAGTGATGCATTGCCTCACCAGAGGCATAAACACCAATACGTGTCCGCTAGTGATTTATCTAGACAAGCACCCTGACTGTTCTATTCTTTGTACCGTGTAAAAAACTTAAATCACATTATCAAAACAATCAACACACATCCACTGTGTGTGTGCTAGGTGGGTGGGAGTGTCTGTGTGTGTGTGTGTGTGTGTGTGTGTGTGTGTGTGTGTGTGTGTGTGTGTGTGTGTGTGTGTGGACGTGTTTAACTATTCTTGTGGGGACCAGAAGTCCCTACAAGAATAGTAAACAAAGTAAAAATTGACCAACTGGGGACATTTTGTTAGTCCCCACAAGGTCAAATGCTATTTCTAGGGGGTTTAGGGTTAAGGTTAGAATTAGTGTTAGGGTTAGAATTAAGTTAAATATTAAGGTTAGGAGCTAGGGTTAGTTGTAGGGTTAGGGTTAGGAGCTAGGGTTAGGTTTAGGGTTAGGATAAAGTTTAGGTTTTTGGGTTAGGGTTAGGGTTAGGGTTAAGGTTAGGGTTAGGGTTAGGGTAAGAGTACGGGTTAGGTTTAGGGTTAGGGGTTAGGGAAAATAGGATTTTGAATGGGACTGAATTGTATGTCCCCACAAGGTTAGCTGTACAAGACTGTGTGTGTGTGTGTGTGTGTGTGTGTGTGTGTGTGTGAAGGAGGACTTCCTGACAGGCCGACCCCAGGTGGTGAAGGTAGGCAACAACACCTCCATTACGCTGATCGATAACACTTGGGCCCCACAAGGGTATGTACTCAGCCCCCTCCTGTACTCCCTGTTCACCAATGACTACTTGGCCACGCGCGTCTCCAATTGAGAGCCTCCTATCGGGCTGTACCACCGCCTGGTAAGGCAACTGCACCTTACTTTTTCTTTTTGGAGATTTGCTTGTATTGTTTTGTATTGTTAGATTTGTTATTAGATTTGAGTGAAAGATGAGATGAAAGTGAGAGGAGAGGGAAAGAGAAGAGAAAGGTCTGTGTCAATACCATCCTCCATCCATCCCTCCATTTATACCTGTCTATTTCATCCTCGTCCTGTCTTCTCTCTCTCCTGCCCTCTCCACTCCCCCTCTTTACATAAACTAGAAGCTAATGAAGAGGCACAGCCACCTCTGTCAAATCTGTCTCAGCCCAGGAGACACTGAGGTGCTTGTGATTAGCATATCAAGTGGTGCTGCGCTGCTCCTCCACAACAACTGACAGATGAATCAACAGCCAGAGACACTAAATGGCTGTTTGGTTAAGCGACAGACAGTGAACATCAACAAGGTTTACCTTTGGTTTGAGTCAATCTGAGTATCAAACAGTTCACTGCACTGCAGCATTTCTCCAGAGTCCTGCATTCTGAGAACTTACACACTTCACAGTCTACTCTACAACATGAGTTACCATTTCCTGCTTCACTTGTGGGGATTTTTTTTTGTCACTCAGAAAAATGTTTTCCGCCAAGACTTTGTCTGATAAGTCTTGTTAATGTAAATGTGAGTGCATTCCAACTTAGTGAGATCAAGTGTGTGTGTGGATGAGTGAGATTGTGTGTGTGTGTGTCCCACTGGGCACAGACGTCAGTTCAATGTCTATTTTTCGATTTACATTTGGTTGAGTTGTCAACTAAGATGAATTAAATATGAAATCACCAAAAAACGTCACCATGACATTGGATTTAGGTTACAAGTTGGGTGAAAAAGATATGAAATTCCCTTACGTTGATGACTTGTAAAAAATCCAATCAGTTTTCCACGTTGATTCAACGTCATCAAATATATATTTTTTGTTGAAATGACGAGGAAACAAGGTGTGTGTGTGTGTGTGTACGTGCACTGTTGTGTGTGCTGTCTGTGCACACCCTTATGCGGTAGGACTTGGGTAGCACTGTGCCTTTGTTTCTCTCTGACTCAGAGGGAACAGAAGCAAATACAATCCTCATTACACGCACTGCTCTGTATGAGTTTACACTCAGACTTCACAACACACATAGACATACAGTGCCTTGCAAAAGTATTCATCCCCCTTGGCATTTTTCCTATTTTGTTGCATTACAACCTGTAATTTAAATGGATTTTTATTTGCATTTCATGTAATGACATACACAAAATAGTCCAAATTGGTGAAGTGAAATGAAAGAAATTACTTGTTTCAAAAAATTCTAAACAATTAAAACTGAAAAGTGGTGCGTGCATATGCTATGAAGCCCCTAAATAATATCTGGTGCAACCAATTACCTTCAGATGTCGCATAATTAGTTAAATAAAGTCCACCTATCACATGATCTCAGTATATATACACCTGTTCTGAAAGACCCCAGAGTCTGCAACACCACTAGCAAGGGGCACCATCAAGCAAGCAGCACTATGAAGACCAAGGAGCTCTCTAAACAGGTCAGGGACAAAGTTGTGGAGAAGTACAGATCAGGGTTGGGTTATAAAAAAATATCAGAAACTTTGAACATCCCATGGAGCACCCATTAAATCCATGATTAAAAAATGGAAAGAATATGGCACCACAACAAACCTGCCAAGAGAGGGTCGCAAACGAAAACTCACGGACCAGGCAAGGAGGGCATTAATCAGAGGCAACAAAGAGACCAAAGATAACCGTGAAGGAGCTGCAAAGCTCCACAGCGGAGATTGGAGTATCTGTCCATAGGATCACTTTAAGCAGTACACTCCACAGAGCTGGCCTCTATGGAAGAGTGGCCAGAAAAAAAGCCATTGGTTAAAGAAAAAAATAAGCAAACACGTTTGGTGTTTGCCAAAAGGCACGTGGGAGACTACCCAAACATATGGAAGAAGGTACTCTGGTCAGATGAGACAAATTTAGCTTTTTGGCCATCATGGAAAATGCTATGTCTGGCGCAAACCCAATACCTATCATCACTCCGAGAAATTATGTTTTTCATCGGCAGGGACTGGGAAACTGGTCAGAATTGAAGGAATGATGGATGGGGCTAAATACAGGGAAATCCTTGAGGGAAACCTGTTTCAGTCTTCCAGAGATTTGAGGTTCACCTTCCAGCAGGACAATGACCCTAAGCATACTGCTAAAGCAACACTCAAGTGGTTTAAGGGGAAACATTTAAATAATTTGGAATGGCCTAGTCAAAGCCCAGACCTCAATCAAATTGAGAATCTGTGGTATGACTTAAAGATTGCTGTACACCAGCGGATCCCCTCCAACTTGAAGGAGCTAGAGCAGTTTTGCCTTGAAGAATGGGCAAAAATCCCAGTGGCTAGATGTGCCAAGCTTATACAGACATACCCCAAGAGACTTGCAGCTGTAATTGCTGCAAAAGGTGGCTCTACAAAGTATTGACTTTGGGGGAGGGGGTGAATAGTTATGCACGCTCAAGTTCTGTTTTCTTTGTCTTATTTCTTGCTTGTTTCACAATAAAGAATATTTTGCATCTTCAAAGTGGCATGTTGTGTAAATCAAATGATACAAACCCCCCCAAAAATCTATTTTAATTCCAGGTTGTAAGGCAACAAAATAGGAAAAATGCCAAGGGGGTGAATACTTTCGCAAGCCACTATATATACACACACATGTCTCTAAGGTCCTCATTTTATGTAACCTGTAGTTACACTTTATCTGCAATATCTTCCAACATCCCAACATCCGTACTGATTCAGTGCCCTTCTTGATAGCCATACTGTCACGCTCGTCGTCCTCCTCGTCTGAGGAGGAGTAGTTGGAAGGATCGGAGGACCAAAATGCAGCGTGGTATGTCTTCATCATGAATTTAATAAGCAGAGAACACTGAACAAACTATACAAAACAATAAACGAACAACGAACGTGAAGCTATATAAGAAATGTGCTGACACAAGCAACTAACATAGACAATCACCCACAACCCACAATGACAAAACAGGCTACCTAAATATGGTTCCCAATCAGAGACAACGACTAACACCTGCCTCTGATTGAGAACCATATCAGGCCAAACACAGAAACAGACAAACTAGACATACAACATAGAATGCCCACTCAGATCACACCCTGTCCAAACAAAACATAGAAACATACAAAGCAAACTATGGTCAGGGGCGTGACACATACTGTGATGATTACAACCTATCCAAACCAGAAACCGTGGATAGATGGCAGTATTCTGAAAGCACAAACCATCGCATTTAATCCTGGCAAGGTGACTGGGAACATGAACACGTACAAACAGTCCAGCTATGCCCTTCATAAGGCAATCAAAGAGGCAAAATGTCAGTACAGAGACAAAGTGGAGTCGCAATTCAATGGCTCAGATACGAGACGTATGTGTCATTGACTCCAGACAATCACAGATTATGAAGGGTAAACCAGCCACGTCGCGGACACCGACAATCTAAACACCTTCTTTACTCGCTTCGAGGAAAACACAGTGCAGCCAACGTGGGCCACCACCGATCACGAGGACTGGGAGCTCTCGTTTTCAGTGGCAGATGTGAGAGTTAACCCTCACAAGGCTTCCAGCCCAGATGGATCCCAAGCCACGTCCTCAGAGCATGTGCAGACCAGCTGGCTGGAGTGTTAACGGACATATTTAATTTCTCCCTATCCCAGTCTGTTATCCCCACTTGCTTCAAGATAGCCATCATTATTCCTGTACCCAAGAAAGCGAAGGTAACTGAACTAAAGTACTATTTCCCCGTAGCAAAACATTTCTGTCATCATAAAGTGCTTTGAGAGGCTAGTTAAGGATCATATCACCTCCACCTTACCCGACACCCTAGACCTATTACTATGTGGATGACACAGCTGTACATTTCAATGAAACATGGTGAAGCCCCAAAATTGACCTCGCTCGAAGCCTGTGTTTCAGACATAAGGAAGTGGATGGCTGCAAACTTTCTACTTTTAAACTCGGACAAAACAGAGATGCTTGTTCTAGGTCCCAAGAAACAAAGAGATCCTCTATTGAATCTGACAATTAATCTTGATGGTTGTAAAGTCGTCTCAAATAAAACTGTGAAGGACCTCGGCGTTACTCTGGACCCTGATCTCTCTTTTGACAAACATATCAAGACTGTTTCAACGACAGCTTTTTTCCATCTACGTAACATTGCAAAAATCAGAAACTTTCTGTCAAAAAATTATGCAGAAAAATTAACCCAATCTTTTGTTACTTCTAGGTTAGACTACTGCAATGCTCTACTTTCCGGCTACCCGGATAAAGCACTAAATAAACTTCAGTTAGTGCTAAATACGGCTGCTAGAATCCTGACTAGAACCAAAAAATGTGATCATATTACTCCAGTGCTAGCCTCCCTACACTGGCTTCCTGTTAAGGCAAGGGCTGATTTCAAGATTTTACTGCTAACCTACAAAGCATTACATGGGCTTGCTCCTACCTATCTTTCCGATTTGGTCCTGCCGTACATACCTACACGTACGCTACGGTCACAAGACGCAGGCCTCCTAATTGTCCCTAGAATTTCTAAGCAAACAGCTGGAGGCAGGGCTTTCTCCTATAGAGCTCCATTTTTATGGAATGGTCTGCCTACCCATGTGAGAGACGCAGACTCGGTCTCAACTTTTATCTTTACTGAAGACTCATCTCTTCAGTGGGTCATATGATTGAGTATAGTCTGGCCCAGGAGTGTGAAGGTGAACGGAAAGGCTCTGGAGCAAGGAACCACCTGTAACGACGTTCCTCTTCCACTTCATACGAAGAGGAGGAGCAGGGATCGAACCAAAATGCAGACTTGTGATTTGACATGATATTTATTAAAGTAAAGACGACAACACGAACTACACTTAAAACTAAACAAAACATGGCCTCCCGGGTGGCGCAGTGGTCTAAAGCACTGCATCGCAGTGCTATGCTGCGCCACCAGAGTCTGGGTTCGCGCCCAGGCTCTGTCGCAGCCGGCCGCGACCGGGAGGTCCGTGGGGCGACGCACAATTGGCTTAGCGTCGTCCGGGTTAGGGAGGGTTTGGCCGGTAGGGATATCCTTGTCTCATCGCGCTCCAGCGACTCCTGTGGCGGGCCGGGCGCAGTGCGCGCTAACCGAGGGGGCGGGTGCACGGTGTTTCCTCCGACACATTGGTGCGGCTGGCTTCCGGGTTGGAGGCGCGCTGTGTTAAGAAGCAGTGCGGCTAGGTTGGGTTGTGCTTCGGAGGACGCATGACTTTCGACCTTCGTCTCTCCCGAGCCCGTACGGGAGTTGTAGCGATGAGACAAGATAGTAATTACTAGCGATTGGATACCACGAAAATTGGGGAGAAAAGGGGATAAAGTTTAAAAAAAAAAAAAAAAAAAAAAAAAAAAAACTAAACAAAACAACAAACGGAGTAGACAAACCTGAACGTAAGGACTTACATGTAACGCAGAACGAACGAACAGGAAAATGACTACATAAAACGACGAACGAACGAAACAGTCCCGTATGGTGCAACATAGACACAGACACAGGAGACAACCACCCACGACAAACAAAGTGAAAACACCTACCTTAATATGATTCTCAATCAGAGGAGATGAAAACCACCTGCCTCTAATTGAGAACCATATTAGGTACCCAAACCAACATAGAAACAGAAAACATAGACTGCCCACCCAAACTCACGTCCTGACCAACTAACACATACAAAACTAACAGAAAACAGGTCAGGAACGTGACACCACCCTTGCTGTCTCTGCCTGGCCAGTTCCATTCTCTCCACTGGGATTCTCTTCCTCTAACCCTATTACAGGGGCTGAGTCACTGGCTTACTGGTGCTCTTTCATGCCGTCCCTAGGAGGGGTGCGTCACTTGAGTGGGTTGAGTCTCTGACGTGGTTCCCCTGTCCCCTGACAACTACTGTGATTATTATTTGACCATGCTGGTCATTTATGAACATTTGAACATCTTGGCCATGTTCTGTTATAATCTCCACCCGGCACAGCCAGAAGAGGACTGGCCACCCCTCATAGCCTGGTTCCTCTCTAGGTTTCTTCCTAGGTTTTGGCCTTTCTAGGGAGTTTTTCCTAGCCACCGTGCTTCTACACCTGCATTGCTTGCTGTTTGAGGTTTTAGGCTGGGTTTCTGTACAGCACTTTGAGATATCAGCTGATGTAAGAAGGGCTATATAAATACATTTGATTTGATTTGATTACAACTTGCATACTGCCCCAACAGATGTCTAGTTAAATAAAGGTGAAATAAAAATCAAATTAAAAAATCCACAGATGCAATCGCCATCGTACTGCACAGTGCCCTATCCCATCTGGACAAGATATATACCTATGTAAGAATGCTGTTCAGACTACAGCTCAGCCTTCAATACCATAGTGCCCTCCAAGCTCATCACTAAGCTTGGGGCCCTGGGTCAGAACCCCGCCCTCTGCAACTGGGTCCTAGACTTCCTGATAGGCCGTCCCCAGGTGGTGAAGGTAGGCAACAACACAAGGTAGGAGCACACCCCTATCCACATTGACGGGGCCGCATTGGAGAGGGTGAAAATCTTCAAGTTCCTTGGCGTGCACATCACTGACAACCTGAAACGGTCCATCCACACAGACAGTGTGGTGAAGAAGGTACAACAGCACCTCTTCAAACTCAGGAGGCTGAAGAAATTTGGCTTGGCCCCTAAGACCCCCACAAACTTCTACGATGCACCATTAGGAAAATCCTGTCGGGCTGTATCACCGTCTGGTACGGCAACTGCACCGCCCTCAACCGCAGGGCTCTCCAGAGAGTGGTGCGGTCTGCCCAACGCATTATCTGGGGCACACTGCCTGCCCTCCAGGACACCAACAGCACCCGGTGTCACAGGAAGGCCAAGAAGATCATCAAGGACAACAACCACCTGAGCCACGGCCTGTTCACCCGCTACCATCTAGAAGGCGGGGACAGTACAGGTGCATCAAAGCTGGGAACGAGAGACTAAAAAACAGCTTCAATCTCCAGGCCATCAGACTGTGAAACAGTCACCACTAGGCGACCTCCGCCCAGTACCCTGCCCTGAACCTTAGTCACTGTTCTAGCCGGCTACCACCCGATACTCAACCCTGCACATTAGAGACTGCTTCCCTATGTACACTTTAATAATGTTGACATACTGTTTTACTCACTTCATATGTATATACTGTATTCTAGTCAAGGCCTATTCTATATAACTACTGCTGTACACACCTTTTCTATTCATATACTGCCCATAATTTCTAGAGTATACACACCATTATATACATATATATTTATATACCGGACGATGACAATGCTTGTTCTAATATTTTATATTTCTTAATCCCTTTCTTTAGATACCTTTTTTTTTTTACGTGTATTGTTTTGTACGGTCAGGTATTACCGCACCGTTGATTCTAGAAACATAAACATTTCGCTACACCTGCGTTAACATCTGCTAAATATGCATATGCGACCAATACCTTTTGATTTGATCTATGGCGTGTGAGAGGTGACTCATTTTAGCAGCCTTGAACAACAATGTCTATTGATTCAATACATGTTTTTATTTGATTTGACTTCGTGCCATTCATTTTGGTGCTGTGGTGCACTCCTGTGTCTACAGTACCTGTCTCTTTACACCAGTCTGTTGATACAGCAGCTGCTATGGTATTGCGTGGGAGTGGGAGCCCTCCTTCAGTACACAGTTACACACACTACAGATGTAGTATCTTAATTTGATCACCCTGCTGTAGGATAATTTTCCTGAAATGCAGGAAATGTAAAACTTCTAGTGTATTTGAGGTTTAAAACAGCTTCTAAAGTTTGTAATTTCCACTTAGAAATTTCAGACAATTTTCCATACAAAAATCAAATTCAACCCCTACAAAAATGTCCATTAACTATAATTCACATAATAATTCACATTTCCTTTTGCTGCAGGATCATTTTCCTGCTGTAGAAAACTGTCTCAAATGAAGATCCTACATCTGTAACAGCCTCTCTGAAGTCGTCTCTGCCCTGAGCAAATACAATGTCCAGAAAGGTCTAAACCTCAGCCTCTAACCAGAGGTATCGCACTCTGCCCTCAACCAATAAAGGGTTAGGACAAAGCCTTTCAAATCCGGTTCTTGACTTACTGTTTCTTTCCTTGTCTCCTCATCTTTGTTTTCTTCAGTTCTGTTTCTCTGACTTCTCTCTCTGATCATTAACTAATTGCTTATTGTCATTGATTGACCATTCACTGTCCACTCACCCAAGGTCCCAGGTCTGAATCAGTACCTGATTAGAGGTGAAGGATAGAAACCAGCAGGCCAGGATCTAAATACCTCTGGGTCATGAGTCAAGACATACGATAAATACAGAGAATTCTTGTTTCAGTGTGGGAGAGGAAGTGGAGGGAGTTTCGTCCCTTGTTACAGCATTATGTAGCACAAGGCTACAGTTCATGGTCTGACTAATGGTTTGTCAATATAGCTTCCATACCACGGTGGGTAGGCAGAAAGGCATGAGTCACCACAAAGTCTGTGGCTTCTTGAATGGCAATCTATGTTAACATACTTCAGTATGTGGAAGGGAGGTGTCCTGTCTCGCTTGTTTCATTATGTGGGTTACGACTGCATTTACATCATAGGGAAAGGCCTGTTGATACCTGGGTGACTGGGCAGCTGCTGATGGACTGGATTCATGTAGCAGATTTCGGAGGCCTCTGCCATTTACATTTAAAGGTGGGTCACCTCCTCCGCTACCAATGTGAAGCATCTCATCTGCCTAGGTGACGCACGGCAGCCTTGTGAGCGCCAGACTGCTCACCCACCACATATCAACTATCAGCTGGGCCCATCACAGTGTGACTTTGAGCCAAGGGTATGGAGTTCGTTCCTTTGGTTCCATATGGTTTACAACTACATTTCTACCTGAGAGAATGGACTGTGGATACCCAGGAGACGTTTTGGCTCACTGCAGCAGGTGCAAGTGCAGACAGGTGCATCTATCTACCTATTACCCCCTACAGGAGAGCGAGGGAGAGTGGCCATGTCCCAGTTGGCAAGAAGCACAAGAAACAAATTAAAGTATGTGTAGAGTGATAACACGCCGACTATCAATGAGAACAGGAGATAAATGAGACATCTAGTACTTTATAGCAAACACGAACCACACACACACACACGACTAAAACAACACAAAAATTATTAAAACCCATTATGGTAGACAAACAATTCCCCTACAGATGTAATGAGCTTTTCGAAGAGCATTTCTCCCCCACACCCTCTTTCTCCCACTCTCTCAGCTCTCATTTCTACTTTGATATCCCTTGACAGCCTGTACTGTAGAGCTCTAGAGCGAGGAGCAGCGTTACAGACAGCCTCTGGGCACAGCGCTGTACTGTAGCGCTCTAGAGCGAGGAGCAGCGTTACAGACAGCCTCTTGGCACAGTGCTGTACTGTAGAGATCTAGAGCGAGGAGCAGCGTTACAGACAGCCTCTGGGCACAGCGCTGTACTGTAGAGCTCTAGAGCGAGGAGCAGCGTTACAGACAGCCTCTGGGCACAGCGCTGTACTGTAGAGCTCTAGAGCGAGGAGTAGCGTTACAGACAGCCTCTGGGCACAGCGCTGTACTGTAGCGCTCTACAGCGAGGAGCAGCGTTACAGACAGCCTCTGGGCACAGTGCTGTACTGTAGAGCTCTAGAGCGAGGAGCAGCGTTACAGACAGCCTCTGGGCACAGCGCTGTACTGTAGAGATCTAGAGCGAGGAGCAGCGTTACAGACAGCCTCTGGGCACAGCGCTGTACTGTAGAGATCTAGAGCGAGGAGCAGCGTTACAGACAGCCTCTGGGCACAGCGCTGTACTGTAGAGATCTAGAGCGAGGAGCAGCGTTACAGACAGCCTCTGGGCACAGCGCTGTACTGTAGAGATCTAGAGCGAGGAGCAGCGTTACAGACAGCCTCTGGGCACAGTGCTGTACTGTAGAGATCTAGAGCGAGGAGCAGCGTTACAGACAGCCTCTGGGCACAGCGCTGTACTGTAGAGCTCTAGAGCGAGGAGCAGCGTTAGAAACAGCCTCTGGGCACAGCGCTGTACTGTAGAGATCTAGAGCGAGGAGCAGCGTTACAGACAGCCTCTGGGCACAGCGCTGTACTGTAGAGATCTAGAGCGAGGAGCAGCGTTACAGACAGCCTCTGGGCACAGCGCTGTACTGTAGAGATCTAGAGCGAGGAGCAGCGTTACAGACAGCCTCTGGGCACAGCGCTGTACTGTAGAGCTCTAGAGCGAGGAGCAGCGTTACAGACAGCCTCTGGGCACAGCGCTGTACTGTAGAGATCTAGAGCGAGGAGCAGCGTTACAGACAGCCTCTGGGCACAGTGCTGTACTGTAGAGATCTAGAGCGAGGAGCAGCGTTACAGACAGCCTCTGGGCACAGCGCTGTACTGTAGAGCTCTAGAGCGAGGAGCAGTGTTACAGACAGCCTCTGGGCACAGCGCTGTACTGTAGAGATCTAGAGCGAGGAGCAGCGTTACAGACAGCCTCTGGGCACAGCGCTGTACTGTAGAGATCTAGAGCGAGGAGCAGTGTTACAGACAGCCTCTGGGCACAGCGCTGTACTGTAGAGATCTAGAGCGAGGAGCAGTGTTACAGACAGCCTCTGGGCACAGTGCTGTACTGTAGAGATCTAGAGCGAGGAGCAGTGTTACAGACAGCCTCTGGGCACAGCGCTGTACTGTAGAGATCTAGAGCGAGGAGCAGCGTTACAGACAGCCTCTGGGCACAGCGCTGTACTGTAGAGCTCTAGAGCGAGGAGCAGCGTTACAGACAGCCTCTGGGCACAGCGCTGTACTGTAGAGATCTAGAGCGAGGAGCAGCGTTACAGACAGCCTCTGGGCACAGCGCTGTACTGTAGAGCTCTAGAGCGAGGAGCAGTGTTACAGACAGCCTCTGGGCACAGCGCTGTACTGTAGAGATCTAGAGCGAGGAGCAGCGTTACAGACAGCCTCTGGGCACAGCGCTGTACTGTAGAGATCTAGAGCGAGGAGCAGTGTTACAGACAGCCTCTGGGCACAGCGCTGTACTGTAGAGATCTAGAGCGAGGAGCAGTGTTACAGACAGCCTCTGGGCACAGTGCTGTACTGTAGAGATATAGAGCGAGGAGCAGTGTTACAGACAGCCTCTGGGCACAGCGCTGTACTGTAGAGATCTAGAGCGAGGAGCAGCGTTACAGACAGCCTCTGGGCACAGCGCTGTACTGTAGAGCTCTAGAGCGAGGAGCAGTGTTACAGACAGCCTCTGGGCACAGCGCTGTACTGTAGAGATCTAGAGCGAGGAGCAGCGTTACAGACAGCCTCTGGGCACAGCGCTGTACTGTAGAGCTCTAGAGCGAGGAGCAGTGTTACAGACAGCCTCTGGGCACAGCGCTGTACTGTAGAGATCTAGAGCGAGGAGCAGCGTTACAGACAGCCTCTGGGCACAGTGCTGTACTGTAGAGATCTACAGCGAGGAGCAGCGTTACAGACAGCCTCTGGGCACAGCGCTGTACTGTAGAGCTCTAGAGCGAGGAGCAGCGTTACAGACAGCCTCTGGGCACAGTGCTGTACTGTAGAGATCTAGAGCGAGGAGCAGTGTTACAGACAGCCTCTGGGCACAGTGCTGTACTGTAGAGATCTAGAGCGAGGAGCAGTGTTACAGACAGCCTCTGGGCACAGTGCTGTACTGTAGAGATCTAGAGCGAGGAGCAGTGTTACAGACAGCCTCTGGGCACAGTGCTGTACTGTAGAGATCTAGAGCGAGGAGCAGTGTTACAGACAGCCTCTGGGCACAGTGCTGTACTGTAGAGATCTAGAGCGAGGAGCAGTGTTACAGACAGCCTCTGGGCACAGCGCTGTACTGTAGAGATCTAGAGCGAGGAGCAGCGTTACAGACAGCCTCTGGGCACAGCGCTGTACTGTAGAGATCTAGAGCGAGGAGCAGCGTTAGAAACAGCCTCTGGGCACAGCGCTGTACTGTAGAGCTCTAGAGCGAGGAGCAGCGTTACAGACAGCCTCTGGGCACAGCGCTGTACTGTAGAGATCTAGAGCGAGGAGCAGCGTTAGAAACAGCCTCTGGGCACAGCGCTGTACTGTAGAGATCTAGAGCGAGGAGCAGCGTTACAGACAGCCTTTGGGCACAGCGCTGTACTGTAGCGCTCTAGAGCGAGGAGCAGCGTTACAGACAGCCTCTGGGCACAGCGCTGTACTGTAGAGCTCTAGAGCGAGGAGCAGCGTTACAGACAGCCTCTGGGCACAGCGCTGTACTGTAGAGATCTAGAGCGAGGAGCAGTGTTACAGACAGCCTCTGGGCACAGTGCTGTACTGTAGAGATATAGAGCGAGGAGCAGTGTTACAGACAGCCTCTGGGCACAGCGCTGTACTGTAGAGATCTAGAGCGAGGAGCAGCGTTACAGACAGCCTCTGGGCACAGCGCTGTACTGTAGAGCTCTAGAGCGAGGAGCAGTGTTACAGACAGCCTCTGGGCACAGCGCTGTACTGTAGAGATCTAGAGCGAGGAGCAGTGTTACAGACAGCCTCTGGGCACAGCACTGTACTGTAGAGATCTAGAGCGAGGAGCAGCGTTAGAAACAGCCTCTGGGCACAGCGCTGTACTGTAGAGCTCTAGAGCGAGGAGCAGTGTTACAGACAGCCTCTGGGCACAGCGCTGTACTGTAGAGATCTAGAGCGAGGAGCAGCGTTACAGACAGCCTCTGGGCACAGCGCTGTACTGTAGACCTCTAGAGCGAGGAGCAGTGTTACAGACAGCCTCTGGGCACAGCGCTGTACTGTAGAGATCTAGAGCGAGGAGCAGCGTTACAGACAGCCTCTGGGCACAGTGCTGTACTGTAGAGATCTACAGCGAGGAGCAGCGTTACAGACAGCCTCTGGGCACAGCGCTGTACTGTAGAGCTCTAGAGCGAGGAGCAGCGTTACAGACAGCCTCTGGGCACAGTGCTGTACTGTAGAGATCTAGAGCGAGGAGCAGTGTTACAGACAGCCTCTGGGCACAGTGCTGTACTGTAGAGATCTAGAGCGAGGAGCAGCGTTACAGACAGCCTCTGGGCACAGCGCTGTACTGTAGAGATCTAGAGCGAGGAGCAGCGTTAGAAACAGCCTCTGGGCACAGCGCTGTACTGTAGAGCTCTAGAGCGAGGAGCAGCGTTACAGACAGCCTCTGGGCACAGCGCTGTACTGTAGAGATCTAGAGCGAGGAGCAGCGTTAGAAACAGCCTCTGGGCACAGCGCTGTACTGTAGAGATCTAGAGCGAGGAGCAGCGTTACAGACAGCCTTTGGGCACAGCGCTGTACTGTAGCGCTCTAGAGCGAGGAGCAGCGTTACAGACAGCCTCTGGGCACAGCGCTGTACTGTAGAGCTCTAGAGCGAGGAGCAGCGTTACAGACAGCCTCTGGGCACAGCGCTGTACTGTAGAGATCTAGAGCGAGGAGCAGCGTTACAGACAGCCTCTGGGCACAGCGCTGTACTGTAGAGCTCTAGAGCGAGGAGCAGCGTTACAGACAGCCTCTGGGCACAGCGCTGTACTGTAGAGATCTAGAGCGAGGAGTAGCGTTACAGACAGCCTCTGGGCACAGCGCTGTACTGTAGAGATCTAGAGCGAGGAGTAGCGTTACAGACAGCCTCTGGGCACAGTGCTGTACTGTAGAGATCTAGAGCGAGGAGTAGCGTTACAGACAGCCTCTGGGCACAGTGCTGTACTGTAGAGATCTAGAGCGAGGAGTAGCGTTACAGACAGCCTCTGGGCACAGCGCTGTACTGTAGAGATCTAGAGCGAGGAGCAGCGTTACAGACAGCCTCTGGGCACAGAGCTGTACTGTAGAGATCTAGAGCGAGGAGTAGCGTTACAGACAGCCTCTGGGCACAGCGCTGTACTGTAGAGATCTAGAGCGAGGAGCAGCGTTACAGACAGCCTCTGGGCACAGCGCTGTACTGTAGAGATCTAGAGCGAGGAGCAGCGTTACAGACAGCCTCTGGGCACAGCGCTGTACTGTAGAGATCTAGAGCGAGGAGTAGCGTTACAGACAGCCTCTGGGCACAGCGCTGTACTGTAGCGCTCTAGAGCGAGGAGCAGCGTTACAGACAGCCTCTGGGCACAGCGCTGTACTGTAGAGCTCTAGAGCGAGGAGCAGCGTTACAGACAGCCTCTGGGCACAGTGCTGTACTGTAGAGATCTAGAGCGAGGAGCAGCGTTACAGACAGCCTCTGGGCACAGCGCTGTACTGTAGAGATCTAGAGCGAGGAGCAGCGTTACAGACAGCCTCTGGGCACAGCGCTGTACTGTAGAGCTCTAGAGCGAGGAGCAGTGTTACAGACAGCCTCTGGGCACAGCGCTGTACTGTAGAGCTCTAGAGCGAGGAGCAGTGTTACAGACAGCCTCTGGGCACAGCGCTGTACTGTAGAGATCTAGAGCGAGGAGCAGCGTTACAGACAGCCTCTGGGCACAGCGCTGTACTGTAGAGATCTAGAGCGAGGAGCAGCGTTACAGACAGCCTCTGGGCACAGCGCTGTACTGTAGAGCTCTAGAGCGAGGAGCAGTGTTACAGACAGCCTCTGGGCACAGCGCTGTACTGTAGAGATCTAGAGCGAGGAGTAGCGTTACAGACAGCCTCTGGGCACAGCGCTGTACTGTAGAGATCTAGAGCGAGGAGCAGCGTTACAGACAGCCTCTGGGCACAGCGCTGTACTGTAGAGATCTAGAGCGAGGAGCAGCGTTACAGACAGCCTCTGGGCACAGCGCTGTACTGTAGAGATCTAGAGCGAGGAGCAGCGTTACAGACAGCCTCTGGGCACAGTGCTGTACTGTAGAGATCTAGAGCGAGGAGCAGCGTTACAGACAGCCTCTGGGCACAGCGCTGTACTGTAGAGATCTAGAGCGAGGAGCAGTGTTACAGACAGCCTCTGGGCACAGCGCTGTACTGTAGAGATCTAGAGCGAGGAGCAGCGTTACAGACAGCCTCTGGGCACAGCGCTGTACTGTAGAGATCTAGAGCGAGGAGCAGCGTTACAGACAGCCTCTGGGCACAGCGCTGTACTGTAGAGATCTAGAGCGAGGAGCAGCGTTACAGACAGCCTCTGGGCACAGCGCTGTACTGTAGAGATCTAGAGCGAGGAGCAGCGTTACAGACAGCCTCTGGGCACAGCGCTGTACTGTAGAGATCTAGAGCGAGGAGCAGTGTTACAGACAGCCTCTGGGCACAGCGCTGTACTGTAGAGATCTAGAGCGAGGAGCAGCGTTACAGACAGCCTCTGGGCACAGCGCTGTACTGTAGCGCTCTAGAGCGAGGAGCAGCATTACAGATAACAGTAACACACTCTTCTCTATGTGTGTGCATGTGCCTGTGTACGTGTATGTGTGCCTGTGTGTTCGTGCATACATGCATGTGCATGTGTGCAATGCAACTGTGTGCCTGTGTGTGAACTCTGGACAATCCATGGTAACTGAATTACGTTTTGATACATTTATTTTACTCTAAAATGTATGTCAAACAAAAATCTATGATTTCACAGTTGAACAAACCATGAAACTCTTTGCACAATGACTTATTTTAACAATTTACATTGAAAAATGTGCAAAAACTAATTTAGTGGAAGAACTGTGTAGCTGCAAACTGTGGCACCGGAATGAAGGTAAACTCTCTCAGGTTTTTATGCGACCACGTTTTCTAAAAACTCCCCAAACTGTTGCCACAAAGTTAGAAGCACAGAATCGTCTAGACTGTCTCTCTCTTCACTGGAACTAAGGGGCCTAGCCCGAACCGTGAAAAACAGCACCAGACCATTATTCCTCCTCCACCAAACTTTACAGCTGGTGTTATGCATTGTGGCAGGTAACATTCTCCTGGCACCCGCCAAATCCAGATTCAGCCGTCGGACTGCCAGATGGTGAAGTGTGATTCATCACTCCAGAGAATGTATTTCCACTGCTCCAGAGTCCAATGGTGACGAGCTTTACACCACTCCAGCCAACGCTTGGCATTGTGCATGGTGATCTTAGGCTGCTTGGCCATGGAAACCCATTTCATGAAGCTCCAGACGAACACTTCTTGTGCTGATGTTGCATCCAAAGACAGCTGATTTCTACACTGCGCTTCAGCACAGTCCCATTCTGTGAGCTTGTGTGGCCTACCACTTCGCGGATCAGCCTTTTCCACTTCACAACAACAGCACTTACAGTTGACTGGGGCAGTTCTAGCAGGGCAGAAATTTCACAAACTGACTTGTTGGAAAGGTGTCATCCTATGACGGTGCCACGTTAAAAGTCACTGAGCTGTTTAGTAAAGCCATTCTAATGCCAATGTTAGTCTTTGGAGATTGCATGGCTGTGTGCTCAATGTTATACACCTGGCAGTAACGGGTGTGGCTGAATTAGCCAAATCCACTAATTTGAAGGGGTGTCCACATACTTCTGTATATACAGTGTATTTGCGCCGAATTAAATGTAAAAAAGGCAGAAAGAATGGGTTGTCAGCCTTGAGTTTGGTTATTTAAACTACAGTAAGTGAAGTGGATTTACACCCGTAACAGAATTAAATTAAGGTAATGGAATTACATCATGCGTCCCTTATCTGTACTACACACGGTTACGGGGAGTAGTGAACTACATGTAGTTCAACTAATCATTTAATTACATTTTGCAGTAGCTTGGTGGTAGTTCAACTAAATTAAAATCTTGGTAGGGTTTTCAGTAGTTTTGGTATTTATTAGGATCCCCATTAGCCGCCGCAAAAGCAGCAGCTACTCTTCCTCGGTTCCACATGAAACATGACATCATACATAGTACAGAACATTATTAGTCAAGGACTGAAATACATCAATTTAAAACGTCACACACAGCCTACATGTCAGTACATACACACAATATCTAGGTCTAATACATAGTACAGTGCAAATTACAATACAAGCTATATAAAATGTCTGTGTCTCTTCAAAGTCCCCTTTGTGCAGTAAGATGTTCTTTTATCCTTTTTTAATCTGGTTTTATTGCTAGCTTGAGTTACCTGGGGTGGCAGAGAGTTCCATGTAGTTATGGCTCTATTTAATATTGTGCGTTTCCCAGCCTCTGTTCTGGACCAGGGGACTGTGAAGAGACCTCTAGTTGCATGTCTTGTGTTGTACCAATGTGTGCCAAACTGTGTGCCAACTGCTTGAACAGACAGTTCGGTACCTTCAACACATCAACACCTCACACAAAGACCAATAGTGATGCACTTAATCTCTCCTCAACTTTGAGCCAGGAGAGATTGACATGCATGTACATCTAAGTACCATACGTGCTGCTTTGTTCTGGACTAACTGCAATTTACCTATGTCCCTCTTTGCTGCACATGACCACACAGCTGGGCAGTAGTCCTGTAGTACCTGTCTGGTCGACTGAGAAACATGCTGACTCGGGATAGAAACTGAGGAATAGACAGATATAGGGGAGGTAATTAATAACGTGATGGAGTTCAGGTGAGTCCGATGAAGCGCTGATGCACGTAACAATGATGACAGGTGCACGTAATGATAAGCAGCCTGGCGACCTCGAGCGCCAGAGGGGGAGCGGGAGCAGACGTGACAATAATGGTACAATCATAATTAAAATACCGTTTTTTTAGGGGGCTTGGGCTCATAAGCTTATGCATAAGCTCTAATATGCATATGGGTGCTTTGAATGAATCATCACCATAGAAAGCGTTGTCCATTTCGTTTTAGCAACCAGGAAATGGCGGATAGATTTATGCATACTGCATCTTTAATCCTTTTTTGCCATGTAGTGGTGTAACTAACTACATGGGAAAAGTAGGCAAGATTTCCTTTCTTTTTCTGTATCAAACCAGCCTAATTCTCACTTGAAACATAGATTTTGTGTTTAATAGGATACATTGCACATTATGTTAACATCTGACTGCAGAGGGATCTGTTCTTGCAATGTGTAGTCTATGATATTTCTGATTTAGATATGATCATTTTTCACAAAGTAGTTTGGATGTAGTAAACTACTTATTCTTTAGGTAAGTAAACTATACGTTTCTTAATAAGGGTAGCTGTAGTGTAGACTAACCTCTTCCTATGTGAAGTAATTGGTAGCTTGGTAAACTATTTTTTCAGAGTAGCTTTCCAACACTGACTACACAGAAATGCATAATTAAGGATATGAAAGTCATTCTCCATGTTTCACAAGTTTGGACATCACAGCGCAGCACAGTAGAGTACAACACAGCAGAGCAGAGTAGGGTAGAGTAGAGTTCAGTACAGTGCAGTAGAGTACAACACAGCAGAGCAGAGTAGGGTAGAGTAGAGTAGAGTTCAGTACAGTGCAGTAGAGTACAGTACAGTAGAGTTCAGTACAGTAAAGTAGAGTATAGTTCACCACAGTAGAATACAGTACAATATACTGTACTCTACTTTTCTTTACTGTGCTGTATTGCATTGTACTGTACTCTACTGTGCTCTACTCACTGTACAGTACTGTACTATACTCTACATTTCTTTACTGTACTGTACACAGTACTGTGCTATCCACACTTGTGAAACATACGATATAGTACAATATACTATACTCTACTATATTCTACTTTTCTTTACTGTACTGTACACAGTACTATACTGTGCTATCCACACTTGTGAAACATACGATATAGTACAATATACTATACTCTACTATATTCTACTTTTCTTTACTGTACTGTACTCAGTACTGTACTGTATTGTACTTATTGGTCCGTACTCTACTATGCTGTACTCACTGTGCTGTACTGTGCTATCCAAACTTGTGAAACATATGTCTATGATAGGTTCAGATTTGGTCTAGTCTGGTTTATCTGTGGACATTAACATCAAGGCCAGGGTGGACTGACAGAATTTCAACTACTTTCCAACGTCCAAAGATGGAAAGAGAGGGGGCTCCTGGGTAGGTGTCAGTAAGATCTGGGAGAGGTGACATTAACTGGATATTGAGAAAGGCAGCAAGAGGAAGAGGAAGAGAGAGAAGAAGAGAGAGAGGGAGAGGTTGTCCAGACTGTTTTAACACTCTTGGTTTGACTACCAGATGACAGAAAGACAAAAAAACAGTTATGAGCTGAACATAACAGCATGCCAGTGGAAGGGAGGACAGCAGCAGGTGACCCAACTGTGGTTTGTGTCGATTATGAATCACCCATTGTTACCATTTCAGTTGCAGTAATTCCAGTACAGATTTTTGGGTAATTCCGTTACCAATTTGGTAATGGAATTCTGAGTTTTAATCCCTTAATAATTCAGAAACAATATTGATATCAGTAAAATCACTATAACTAATTGTTGATTACTTGTTACTTCTGTGAACTTTCATTATCTTCCTTTCTCATGAGGGAGAGAAATTAGAAAATATCTTAAAGATATAGGGTCTCTACCCACGGAGATTTCTATCTGCTTTTTTTCTCTGGCCTCCATTGATTTAGTCACCCTAATTCTGACATTCATACAAGGGTAAAAACTCCAATAACTTTTGAACGGATTATGATAGAGACATGAGGTTTGGCCCATAGTTTTTTTTACAGGAGTATCTGCACAATTAATATTTTACCCAATGGTCAAAAGATGTGTTTTTGATTGGACACCTTATAAAATAAACGAGTTTTTGGTAATGGAATTACATGGTACAAGGCAGTATTTCTTAAACTTACAAGATGTAAACAATTTCTCCAAAAATAAATATGTGTTACTATTAGTTGGCATAGGTCTTTATGTCAACATTATTGTGTTTTGATGTTCAGTACCAGTCAAAAGTTTGGACACTTCTACTCATTCAAGGGTTTGTCTTTATTTTTACTATTTTCTACAATGTAGAATAATAGTGAAGACAACAAAACTATAAAATAACACATGTGGAATCATGTGTTATTTCATCAACTGTTCTGCCTGCGGTTATGGAACCCCTACCTGTCCCAGACCTGCTGTTTTCAACTTTAAATGATCGGCTATGAAAAGCCAACTGACATTTATTCCTGATTATTATTTGACCATGCTTGTCACTTATGAACATTTTGAACATCTTGGCCATGTTCTGTTATAATCTCCACCCGGCACAGCCAGAAGAGGACTGGCCACCCCTCATAGCCTGGTTCCTCTCTAGGTTTCTTCCTAGGTTTTGGCCTTTCTAGGGAGTTTTTCCTAGCCACCGTGCTTCTACACCTGCATTGCTTGCTGTTTGGGGTTTTAGGCTGGGTTTCTGTACAGCACTTCGAGATATTAGCTGATGTACGAAGGGCTATTTAAAATAAACTTGATTTGATTTGATGTTATAACCAAAAAAGTGTTAAAGAAATCTAAATGTATTTTATATTCTACAAAGTAGCCACCCATTGCCTTGATGACAGCTTTGCACACTCTTGGCATTCTTTTAACAAGCTTCACCTAGAATGCTTTTCCAACAGTCTTGAAGGAGTTCCCATATATGCTGAGCACTTGTTGGCTGCTTTTCTTTCACTCTGCGGTCCAACTCATCTCAAACAATCTCAATTCGGTTGAGGTCAGATGATTGTGGAGACTAGGTCATCTGATGCAGCACTCCATCACTCCCATTCTTGGTCAAATAGACCTTACACAGCATGGAGATGTTCAGAGTGACTGTCGGGTTATTGGTCACCTCCCTGACCAAGGCCCTTCTCCCCCCATTGCTCAGTTTGGCCGGGCGGCCAGCTCTAGGAAGAGTCTTGGTGGTTCCAAACTTCTTCCATTTAAGAATGATGGAGGCCACAGTGCTCTTGAGGACCTTCAATGCTGCAGACATGTTTTAGTACCCTTCCCCAGATCTGTGCCGCAACACAATCAATTCCTTCGACCTCATGGTTTGGTTTTTGCTCTGACATGCACTGTCAACTGTGGGACCTTACATAGACAGGTGTGTGCCTTTCCAAATCATGTCCAATCAAATGAATTTACCACAGGTGGACTCCAATCAAGTTGTAGATACATCTGAAGGATGATCATTGGAAACAGGATGCACCTGAGCTCAATATCTAGTCTCATAGCAAAGGGTCTGAATACTTATGTAAATAAGGTATTTTTTAAATTTAATTTTATACATTTGCAAAAAAATCTAAAAACTTGTTTTTGCTTTGTCATTATGGGGTAATGTGTATAGATTGCTGATGATTTTTTTTGCGGAAAAAGTCAAGGGGTCTGAATACTTTCCAAAGGCACTGTACGCCTTAATTCCCTCAAAATATAGACTATTAGCTTTCATTTGACACCCAATTAGATATGCTCCTATGAACTTCACATTGTTGGTGCTCATGGGTCATTTTACATGGAAATGCCACTCTACAGTATATGTGTGTATGTGGACCACCCTGTATCGTCATCCCATGGAAAACACAGCAGATCTCCCAGAGGCCTTAGTGTCTCAGCCTCATTATTTCAGCTAAGATCAGCACATATTTCTCAGACTTGCAGACTTGCATCTTGCATTTCTTGTAAATAGGTTTTGTATTTTCCGTTTTTCTCTTGTTTTGCTTCGCTATGCAAGCCAAAATCTGCCATTGAAGTTGTCTCTTTACTTGTAATTTTACATTGTGAGTTGATGGACTTGTGGTGCCACATTCGTTTTTCATAAATGCTTGAAATAATGATTTTATTTTCACATTTTCACATTTTCATAAATAAAATATATTTCAGTTCACAGACCTTTCTCCATTCACCTCTAGAGAAGCAGGTATACAGTATCTTACAAGATAATTTCACCGTGGACACACTGAGATGTAACGCAATTCTCGGGGGTACGGCCTGTGCTTAAGGGTTTGTGACAAGCAGTTTGGGGGCCATGCTGTCTGTCTCCTTCTTCTCTTCTTAATGCAGAACTCTGTCCTTGAACAAGTCTACTCTTTCCCGCTGTTAATGTATAGATGGATTCTGTTAATAATGCAAAGCTGGAATCTATTCATGTAGATGGACTGTGGTTGATGTATACTGTACTCAGTTCTTAATGTAGTAGGTCTATTTTATACCTCAAATATGACTGGATTATGTTCTTATTGGTGGATTCTATTGTTGTTCTATTGTTATTAGCTTATGTTATAAATGTATAACTGTCATAACTCTATTTTATTTGTAAGACAATTATTGTCTGACTGTATGGCTGTACTGTATTATACAAAGGGTGGTTCGAATCCTGAATGCTGATTAGTTAAAACCGCATTCCAGCCAGTGTCTATTCCACAATTTACCACCGGCTAAATCTATGACGTTAAAATGCCTATTTTTACTCTGTTCCATCTGACTGCGCAATCCACTGTCTCATCAGCCCTGCCAGGCAATTTATAAACTTGATCTCCACTATAAAAAGCATCTAGACATCTCACATTTCTTTTAGACTAACACTTAGTTTTCAACAGCAGAGATTTGTATGAACCTTGCTGTCTGTCTCTCTGACATTTGCAACATTGTTTCAGTATTCAAATTCCATCTGCAGCTGTCCCATAGTAATGAACGTGTCGGGAGTCTGGACGAGACAGACAGACAGGCAACTTTCTCAGCCAGTTGAAATCATGAATCAGCTGGCATATTTTTATGGATATATACAAAGAAATGTCATTTGAAAAAAGGTCAAATGAAAAGAAGTGCAGCTAGTTTGCAGTCTTTCCAGCTTCAGTTTGAAGTGATTGTGTTAGCTGTCTTGTTGGTTAGCTCCTCTGAACAGTGTCCTGATGAGTGAGCACATTTTCTATGCCAGGCGAAATCACGCCTCATTAGTTCATTGATATGGATGTATCCAAATAAATGGCACTAGAAAACAGCTTATGCAAATGCAGCTACTGGGCCTAACAACACCCGTGCCAATATATCCTCCAAACACCAGCTTTTCTGGCATAATTGAAGGGCTATAAAGTCATAACACAATATTTTTCTCAATTTTAGCAGTATGGTGGTATTTGACAGTATTTTATATTTTTTAATGATACATTTTTTAAATACAGCATGTTTTACGAGTAGTGCATGACCCTAGGATTGCAACAAATGAATTCTAAGTGGTTTTAATGGGCTTTCTCAATTCTGATGGTTTTATACTTACCCAGACTAGAACAAACCTGACAGTTAAGTAGTCGAATTTGTAGAAGTTTTGCTTTATTTAGCACTGCATCAAAATATTTTTATAATATCGACAGTATTGTAAAGATCCACCCGGTATGTGGATCTATGCCGGTATACCTTAAAATATGATATATTTCACCCAGTCCTACTGTGATGTGTAGTGTCACAATAATGTACTGCTCAGCTCCGTTGCATTCTGTGCTGTTATTATGCAGTACATCCTCTGTGTGTGTGGTGTGAATGTCCATCCAGGCGGTGTCTCTGAAAGGTTTTATGCCAATCTGACAAGGACACATATGAATGGTGAATGTCAGAGCATCTTGACCCAGCGACACCCCAGGAGAGTAATAAACAGCAGAGGGTCCCCACTTAACCGACACTACATTACACTGCAGAGAAAACAGCATTCTGTACGGATGGAATCTCCTGCAACAGTAGATGGTACCACAGACTATTACACAAAGAGAGATTTGGAATCATGCGCAACAATGGTTAGAGTGTAAGTTAATTGCGCAGCATTACAATTTCCTACTCAATTCTTTCTGGTTTAAGGATAGATCCATAGAGTTCTATGTCAGATATTCTAATCATGTCGGAAAAAGCCAGAGAAGCACACAACCTCAGCTCAGAGTAGTGACAGAAATCACATTATGTTACATTTTTTATAAAAAATGAGGGCCCCCAACCCCAAAAAAGGAGGTGCCCCCCCTCTCCCTAGATAGCATATGAACATGTCATAATGGCAAAATGTGTAGAATATCAGGAAATTAGCTTTAAAAATGCAAAATCCTGTCAGCCTCATTGAAAAATGTGTAGAACAGCATGATTCACTATAAAACTGCACATTTTTCTCTCTCTGCCCCATGGCAAAATGTGTAGAATTGTAAGAAGTTATCTCTTTCACCCCACCCCCAGTGATATGAAAATAATTAGACTAGTATATCCAGCTAGGTCTCAAGGTTTGGGTATGTTGTACCTAGGGGCTAGAGGTCTGAGCTGGCTGAGCTGTTTAACCCGTAGTGTCTAAATATATACACTAGTATTAATGAAGGGACAAGCTGGCTGAGCTGTTTAACCCGTAGTGTCTAAATATATACACTAGTATTAATGAAGGGAGAGGAAGGAATGTATTTGTCATCCTCTGGGATCTCTCTATGTGTAAGACTGGGAAATGCCTGAGTTGAATCTACAAGTCTACTTGGCAGACTAGAAGGAGGGACAGGCTTAATGCCTGCCGTCCAGGACAACTACAGCACTCGATGCCACAGGAAGGCCAAAAAGATTATGAAAGACATCAACCACCTGAGCCACGGCCTGTTCACCCCGCTATCATCCAGAAGGCAAGGTCAGTACAGTTCAAAGCTAGGACCAAGGGACTGAAAAACAGCTTCCATCTCAAGGCCATCAGACTTTTAAATAGCCATCACTAGCCAGCTACCACCTAGTACCCTGCCCTGAACTTAGTCACTGTCACTAGCCAGCTACCACCCGGTTACTCAACCCTGCACCTTAGAGGCTGCTGCCCTATGTACATAGACATGGAATCAATGGTCACTTTAATAATTTAACACCAGTCACTTTAATAATGTTTACATACAGTTTTACTAATTTCAAATGTACAGTATATACTGTATTCTAGTGTAATCTAGTCAATAACGTTCTGACATTGCTCGTCCAAATATTTATATATTTCTTAATTCTATTCGTTTACTTTTAGATTTGTGTGTATTGTTGTGACTTGTTAGATGCTACTGCACTGTTGGAGCCAGGAACACAAGCATTTCGCTACATATGCAATAACATCTGCTAAATACAGTTGAAGTCGGAAGTTTACGTACACTTTAGCCAAATACATTTAAACTCAGTTATTCACAATTCCTGACATTTAATCCTAGTAAACATTCTCTGTCTTAGGTCAGTTAGGATCAACACTTTATTTTAAGAATGTGAAATGTCAGAATAATAGTTGAGAGAATGATATATTTCAGCTTTTATTTCTTTCATCACATTCCCAGTGTCACGTGTGTGTGACTAGGTGTGACTAGGGTGGGCATTCTAGTGTCTTTATTTCTATGTTTTCTGTTTCTATGTTTTGGCCGGGTATGGTTCTCAATCAGGGACAGCTGTCTATTGTTGTCTCTGATTGGGAATCATACTTAGGTAGCCTGTTTTTCCACCGTAGTTGTGGGTAGTTGCCTGTGTTAGTGGCCTGTATAGCCCTAGTCAGCTTCACGTTCGTTTTTGTCGTTTCTTGTTTTGTTGGCGACATTCATAACATGAAAAGAAAATGTACGCTCACCACGCTGCACCTTGGTCCGGTCATTTCCCTGACGACGTTCGTGACACCCAGTGGGTCAGAAGTTTACATACACTCAATTAGTATTTGGTAGCATTGCCTTTAAATTGTTTCACTTGGGTCAAACGTTTCTGGTAGCCTTCCACAAGCTTCCCATAATAAGTTGGGTGAATTTTGGACCATTCCTCCTGACAGAGCTGGTGTAAAAGAATCAGGTTGTAGGCCTCCTTGCTCACACATGCTTTTTCAGTTCTGCCCACACATTTTCTATAGGATTGAGGTCAGTGCTTTGTGATGACCACTCCAATACCTTGACTTTGTTGTCCTTAACCCATTTTGCCACAATTTTGGAAGTATGCTTGGGGTCATTGTCCATTTGGAAGACCCATTTGCGACCAAGCTTTAACTTCCTGACTGATGTCTTGAGATGTTGCTTCAATATATCCAGATAATTTTCCTTCCTCACGATGCCATCTATTTTGTGAAGTGCACCAGTCCCTCCTGCAGCAAAGCACCACCACAACATGATGCTGCCACCCCCGTGCTTCACGGTTGGGATGGTGTTCTTCGGCTTGCAAGCCTCCCCCTTTTTCCTCCAAACATAACGATGGTCATCATGGCCAAACAGTTCTATTTTTGTTTCATCAGACCAGAGGACATTTCTCCAAAAAGTACGATCTTTGTCCCCATGTACAGTGGCAAACCGTAGTTTGGCTTTTAAGCCTTTCAGGTTATGTCGATATAGGACTCGTTTTACTGTGGATATAGATACTTTTGTACCGGTTTCCTCCAGCATCTTCACAAGGTCCTTTGCTGTTGTTCTGGTATTGATTTGCACTTTTCGCACCAAAGTACGTTCATCTCTAGGAGACAGAACGCGTCTCCTTCTTGAGCGGTATGACGGCTGCGTGGTCCCATGGTGTTTATACTTGCGTACTATTGTTTGTACAGATGAACGTGGTACCTTCAGGCATTTGGAAATTGCTCCCAAGGATGATCCAGACTTGTGGAGGTCTACAATTTCGTTTTTCTAAGGTCTTGGCTGATTTTTTTTGATTTTCCAATGATGTCAAGCAAAGAGCCACTGAGTTTGAAGGTCGGCCTTGAAATACATCCACAAGTACATCTCCAATTGACTCAAATGATGTCAATTAGCCTAACAGAAGCTTCTAAAGCCATGACATCATTTTCTGGAATTCTCCAAGCTGTTTAAAGGCACAGTCAACTTAGTGTATATTAACTTCTGACCCTTCTGGAATTGTGATACAGTGAATTATAAGTGAAATAATCTGTCTGTAAACAATTGTTGGAAAAATTACTTGTGTCATGCACAAAGTAGACGTCCTAACCGACTTGCCAAAACTATAGTTTGTTAACAAGAAGTTTGTGGAGTGGTTGAAAAATGAGTTTTAATGACTCCAACCTTAGTGTATGTAAACTTCCGACTTCAACTGTATGTTTATGCGACCAATAAAATTACATTTGACTCCTGAGGAAATGACCTGTTGCACCCGCTAAAACCACTGATTATTATTTGACCCTGCTGGACGTCTATGAACGTTTGAACATCTTGAAGAACAATCTAGCCTTAAATGGCAATGTACTCCTATAATCTCCACCCGACACAGCCAGAAGAGGACTTGCCAACCCTCAGAGCCTGGTTCCTCTCTAGGTTTCTTCCTAGGTTCCCGCCTTTCTAGGGAGTTTTTCCTAGCCACTGTGCTTCTACATCTGAATTGCTTGCTGTTTGGGGTTTTAGGCTGGGTTTCTGTATAGCACTTTGTGACATCTGCTGATGTAAAAAGGGCTTTATAAATACATTTGATTGACTGATTGATTCATTTGTATGTAGGTTGGCTGTAATGACTATTTCTGGATGTTTTAGCCTTGGGACATTTAGGACATGGCCAGTTATTTTGCCAAGCATGACCACTACTGAGAATAACTAGTTATATTTAATGAGATTGCTCATCAATGAAACCTAACCTTTAGACTTAATATGTAATCTTCACTAAAAGGCCTCTAGAAATACACACACACTTAATATAAACTTTATCTGAAGTTACGGGAAAACGCAACAAATATAATTCTCTGCTGTCTATCTTACTGCATATAATCCACCTCCTGAGGTAGGATGTCAGTCTCTTTGTACAATGAGGTGCAATCGATGGCCAGCCGGCCCGTTTATAGCCTGCCGGAGATAAGACCTGGCATGCTGCAGGGAGATTGAGAATGTTTCTGGGATGAAATGCTTGTTGGGTATGGAGGAAGGAGCACCGCGAGACTTGATGATACGTGACGTGTCTGACTGAGCGGAATGGTCCTTGCCTGTGTCGACTTCACAAGTAGTCACTCACACAAACTCCAATTTAACAACTAGGCACTCACACACACACACACCCACAGACTCCAAATTCACAACTAGACACTCACACACACTCTGACTTAACACACGCACACACTGCCCTGTGGCCGGTAGCAGAGCTATCAGAGTGAACTAATGACCATCTCAGACCTGTCAGTCACATTCTCCTTGCTACCGTCAATCAGTCTAGAAAGTCTAAGAATACTATTACATACCTATCAATCTCACTCACTCATGCTGTTAGACACACATGTCAATACCTGTTGAGAAATACTGCTAATTATTTCATGCCAATCAAAATCCCATTTAAGCTTGACAATCACTGCAAATGTCTGAGAGAAATAACCACAGTGCTATACTAAGATGGAGAATCTGTTGGAAACCAATGATAAAAGGTACAACATTCTAATTCTATTTGTAGAAAAATATAGTATAGTTATACATTCAAATGATGTTTCAGTCATCATGCGACCCTGCCATTCCAAAAATACACAGTCCACATATGACGCCATTTTGTGATGAAATAACTGCAAGTGGCGGTTGGATGAAGTTTCCCCCTAGATGTTAATCAACCTCAAGTATTCCTACCCTATATTAACAATTAGGATTGGGGGTAATACGCCAATTCTACATCTGTGTGTTCGGCGAGGTTCTACTCATAGGCAGGTCCCTTATTGTGACCTGCTGCCTCAATTCATTTGACATTCACTGGGGCAGGGGGCCGAATAAATAAAGAGTCCTACAACACACACACACACACACACACACACACACACACACACACACACACACACACACACACACACACACACACACACACACACACACACACACACACACACACACACACACACACACACACACACTGGTCTGGATAGGGTCACTTGTTATATGTATGTAATAAAGGACACACATACAGCAGTAACAATGGAACATCATTGCCCTGCAGCAATTTTGTAACAACCCATCATAGCGAGTCTGAGTAATCACCAAACCATGTCCAAGGCCACTACAACTTCCTGTGGGGCTCTATGGAGCAGAAAATTGGAAAAATAGATTAAGCCATCTGAGCCTTTGTCTCTATAGACTTACTTCCCCCTTCCTTTGTACTGGCACCTGTCCTCTCTATTCCTCATCACTCTCCTCCTCCTTTCCTCTCATCTTTTCTCCTTTCCTCTCAAACCTGTCCTCTCCATTCCTTATCACTCCTCCTCTCCTCTCTATTCTTCATCTCCCCCTCTCCTTTCCCCCTTTCCCTATGATCAATTTTGTTGGCTTCCTCCTTCTCCCTCCTCATTTCCTTTCTTGTTATCTGCTCTCCTACTGCCCCTGAAGGAATGCATCTCCTCGTCGATGCTGTTAATGACCTGCGTGTCTTTTGTCCTCTAAATGAAAGATGCCAGCATGCACAGGCCAAAATTAGCATGGAAACACAAAGCCTATGCACCGAGATGACAGTCCCCTTCAATCAAACACACACCCACAGAGAGAAAAAAGGCAAGAGGAGGAGGGAGAAAGGGAGAGAGGGATAGAGACAGAGACAGAGAGAGAGAGAGAGAGACGTAAGAGAAGAAAATAAAGGAATAACAAGAGCAGTGGCGGGAGGAGAGAACGGCAGAAAGAAATCACCTTTGACCTTTATCATTGATAGTATTGTTGTACACTCTTAGAATAAGATGCTATGTAGAACCTAAAAGCGTTATTCGGCTGTCCCCATAGGAGAACCCTTTGAAGAACTGTTGTTGATTCCAGGTAGAACCTGTTTGGTTCTAACTAAAACCGTTTCGGGTTCCATGTAGAAACATTTCCACAGAGGGTTCTAAATGGAACCCAAAAGGGTTCTAGCTGGAACCAAAAAGGGTTTTACCTGGAACCAAAAAGGGTTATCCTATGGGGACAGCTGAAGAACCGTTTTCAAACCTTTTTTTCTAAGAGTGTACGTGTCATATTCTGTGACATTGTGAATGCCAGGGAGGGATTGGTTATGAGTTCTTGAGGAGAAGCCTTGGTAACGATGAGACAGAAATAAACCAAGGCATGCTGAGAACAAAACACAATGGGATGATATCATTATCGAACAATGATTGGGTTTTCACCGTCATATCTATCATGACATGTTGCTACAAGGAGTCATCATGCTGGTTGAGTCACAGTCAAAGAGAGATTATGGTTTGTTAAACAGCCAAACCCAGCTTTCTTTGAAAACTTTCCTCTATTCCTAAAACACTAAGTCTTTGTTCAAAATGATACACAAGTAACACTGAAATCAACACTTGTACTTAGAATCACTCTCCTCCACCTTTCCAACTCTTCTGCTGTTCTCAAATTAATTACCAATCAGCTCTGGGTGACGATAATCCATCGAATTTCTAACCTGGCTAATATGGCTATGCTGGGCCTTCCGAGTGGAGCAGTGTTCTAAGGCACCGCATCACAGTGGTTGAGGCATCACTACATACCCGGGTTCCTTCCCAGGCTGTGTCACAGCCGGCCGTGACCCGAGAGACCCATGAGGTGGCGCACAATTGGCCCAGCGTTGTCTGGGTTAGTGGAGGGTTTGGCCGGCCGGGATGTCCTTGTCCCATTGCACTCTAGTGACTCCTTGTGGTGGGCTGGGCACCTGCAAGCTGACTTCGGTCACCAGTTGTACAGTGTTTCCTTCGACACATTGGTGCGGCTGGCTTCCGGGTTAAGTAAGCAGTGTGTCTAGAAGCAGTGAGGCTTGGCAGGGTCGTGTTTCAGAGGATGCATGGCTCTCAACCTTTGCATCTCCCGAGTTTGTACGGGACTTGCAGTGATGGGACAAGACTGTAACTACCAAATGTCTATCAAGAAATTGCGGAGAAAAAGGGGTAAAAGTACAAAAACATTTTTGATATATAATAATATGAATATCCTATAGAACAGGCACAAAGAGAGTGACCACTCCTCACCAGCAGATCAATGTAATGAATACAGAAGCAAAAATCTATTGGCCAATGGGGGTGGGCAGTGAAACAGTCCGTTGAAAGGAGAATGAACTCAGTTATGGCTGTGTTGTTTCTATCCTTCCCCGCAGAGTCATGACAAGGAGTGGTGAGAAGCTGGGTTCCAACATACGTCATCTGTAGTGCAGAGGTGAGCGGTGTATCAGCTTATCAGTGCATTACTTAAAACTTCTCACGAGTCACCAACCCTGATCCGGTAGCACCCCCCCCCCCCCCCCCCCCCCACTGAGTAGCATAGCTAGCATAGCGTCACAAGTAACTTGTAGCATCTAAATATCATTAAATCACAAGTCCAAGACACCAGATGAAAGATACAGGTCTTGTGAATAAAGCCACCATTTCAGATTTTTAAAATGTTTTACAGGGAAGACACAATATGTAAATCTATTAGCTAACCACGTTAGCAAAGGACACGATTTTTTTACTCCCAATAGTTTTTTCCTGCGTCAGTAGCTATCACTAATTCGACTAAATAAAAATATATATAGCCACTAACCACTTCATAAGATGACAGTCTGATAACATATTTATGGTATAGCATAGTTTTTTTTTGGAAAAATGTGCATTTTTCAGGTATAAATCACAGTTCTACATTGCAGCTGCAATCTGAAATAGTGCTGACCCAGCCAGAACAATTACAGAGACCAACGTCATATAACGAATTACTCATCTTAAAACATTTCAGAAAAATACACAGCGTACAGATATTGAAAGCCCAACATCTGGTGAATCCAAACAATATTTCAGATTTATTAAATGTTTTATAACGAAAACAAAATGTAGCGCTAAATTAGCATAGCTATACCAGGCAGATTCGGCTAGGCGCCCACGGCCAGTTCACATGCACAACAGATATGATATAACATCGTAAATTGGGTCTTACTATGGCTGATCTTTCATCAGAATGTTGATCAAAGTGTCCTTTGTCAAGATGAGTCGTTGGTTCCGTTCAGAATTGTTCCTTTCCCACTCCATTTAGCACAGGTACTGGTCGAGTGGCACGGATCTCTCAAACGTAAATAAAATCAGACAACGGAACACCACAAAACTCCCGAAGAAATTCAAATAATCTGATTAAACTATATTGAAAAAACATACATTACGATGATATGGTCACATGTATCAAACAAAATTCGACACGGAGATAGTTTTCATCCATAACGCCAGCAAAACAGTACACAATCGCAGCTCCAACTCGTGCGAATCAGAAAACCGGAAGTTGTCGGTCACGCCAAAGAAATAGGTCTTATTTCACGTCAGTACCAGATAAACAAAGAATTTCTCCTCTGACGTCCTCTTGACACCCAGAGGAAGGCGAATGAAGTGTGTTTCTGGTCATAGGGGTCATGACCATATATAGGCAGAGCGTTGAAGCGAGCATAGACTTCTTGCATTCTACTTCTTGGTCAGGGAAAGTGCTGTCAAATGACTTGTGTATCACTCAGAGACAAAATTGAAACGGTTTTAGAAATTAGAGATTGTTTTCTTTCCAATGGTATTATTTATATGCATATAGTAAGAGCAATAATTGAATAAGAGGCAGTTTAATCTGTAGAGCAAATTATGCTAATGGGAAAATAGCACCCCCTGTATTCTCAAGAAGTTAATAACTACCTACTGGGCACAGACGTCCAGTTTGGAGAGATGTCATCGAACTGTCGACTAATGTGAATTCAGTGTAGACTCAAGAAACACCAAGGCACGTTGTTTACTTTTTATTTAAGATTGAGTTCAAATAAGATGATAATCGTGTTTGGTGATGATGACTTGGAGCATCTCTAAGTTTTCCTATGTTTATACATTATCACATTGAACTTGTTTTAAACACAGTGGAAACAACATTTTGTTCCCAGTGGGAAACTTCTTTAGAAACTTTCAACAGTTCAAAACAAAAAGTGAGAATACAACTGGGAACCCTGGCCTGGGCTAGATAAGCTAGAATCACAGATGGATTCTTCACTCTGATAAAACTGTGATGAAGCAAGAGGGATTAAGTTACATATCGGATCTTCAAGATCTATCAGACATGACACCTCCCCTGCTAAGATTAGGATGCAAGAACCCTTTGTTCTTTACTGCAGTGGTTAATGATGGCCTTACAGTTTTTCTGTGTGTGGAGCGCTTAGAACAGAACAGAGAGATGCTGTGCTGGATAAAGATGAGTCCATCCTATTAACCCAGATTCAGGAGTGCTGCGGTCTCACTGAGAACTGAGAGAGGCTGGAGACGTAAACAGCCTCCTCCTCCTCTGGCAAAAAGCACCAGACTGAATATTTAATAGAACCCATTTCAGATTCACTGCTGCTTTTAAATGTACTTCCGCTTCTCAAAGACGAGGCTGGCTGCTGAATAACTGAGCAGGGCTGAGCCTGAGCAGGGAATCCCGTTGAGGTGTGTGTGTGTGTGTGTGTGTGTGTGTGTGTGTGTGTGTGTGTGTGTGTGTGTGTGTGTGTGTGTGTGTGTGTGTGTGTGTGTGTGTGTGTGTGTGTGTGCTTGCGTCTGCGTGATGTGTGTGTGAGATATCATTAAAGAACTGTAGAGTTCAGCGGCATTCACCAGGTAATTACTAGACAGAAGACTCCCCTCTTCCATCCCTCTCTACACCCCTCCCTTCTTATCCCTTCCCCTGGGGTGGGCAGAAGGACCTTTGTGCCTTTATGCGGGATGGGCGGTTGTAGGGAGGGGGGGGGGGGTCACAGGTAGAGGTGTACACATGGGGAGGGAGCTGAGAGAGGGATGCATGGCAGGGCAGTGCATCGTGATTGGCAATCTATTATCCAGTCCAGTCACTTGTCCTCTGCAATGTGTAGAAAATGACTTTTCTCCCCCTGCTGCTGCAGCTTCTTCAAGGCTGTTTGGTTCAGTAGTTGGTCCTGCTGAAGCGGGGTTCTCCCTGATTGCCTTGCTGGCTGGCTGCAATTGAACGGAGACCGCCAGTCTTCTGAGCCCACGAGTCAGGGCTCTACACTTCATACCAAAAGGCAGTGGAGTTGCAGCGTTGCGGTGTGCACACTTCAGAGGGGGAGCAGGGATCAAAGCCAGTGAGTGGGAGGGAGGGAAACCCAGCACGACACAAAAACACAGCACATCACAGGCACAACTATGCAGCATTTCCCCACCAGCGTGGTGTATTAATTGCAGTACAACACAGCAGAGTCCAACACAACATTACTCCAGAACATTCTAGAACAGTCTGGAACAATGTAGCACAGCTTTGAACACCATGCACTGCACGGTTCAGCAAAGCACATGGCAGCAATTCAATTTGATGAGACTTTATCAATCCCTCATGGCATTGATAAGAATTAATTACCGTATTCCTCTCATGTCTTGTCAGGGCACAAGTTCACCCCTATTCCCAGTTGCAAACAGAAAACCACATCATATGAATTGCACAAACCTGGCCCCAGCACAGACCCCAATCCAGGCTGACTGGCCAAGTAGCCAAGGGAATAGTATCATAAGAGGTTTATGAGGAAGTCTCAGAACAAGTACTGACAATACAGACACACACAGACACACAGACACACACACACACACACACACACACACACACACACACACACACACACACACACACACACACACACACACACACACACACACACACACACACACACACCCCTGTGTGTTGAATCCTACATTCCCTGGTCTCCTAGACAGCTCTGCAGAGGTTGATGTCTAATTCCCTGTGACTTGATTCTCTGATGGATGAGCTCTCTGCCTCCCCCTTCCCTGCCTCCCCCTCTCCTGCCCCCCCCCCTCCCCCTCTCCTGCCTCCCCCTCTCCTGCATCCCCCTCCCCTGCTTTTATTCTCTCTTACACACACTGCTCTCCCTCCTTCTCCCCCTTCTCTCCTGTGTGTGACTTATCTAAGTGCTTGTTCGTGGTTAGAGGGACATTAGGCGGCCCTCATAAATGTTCTGCAGATGATTCATGGCTGGGGAAATCCAGGGAGTGTAATGACTACAATAATACATTATAATGTGCTGGTCTTGTGCTGGGGACATATTTTTGATAATTGAATGTTTTTATGAAGTTTAAAATATCAATCAATCATTCAATCAAGTTTATTTTATATAGCCCTTCGTACATCAGCTAATATCTCGAAGTGCTGTACAGAAACCCAGCCTAAAACCCCAAACAGCAAGCAATGCAGGTGTAGAAGCACGGCGGCTAGGAAAAACTCCCTAGAAAGGCCAAAACCTAGGAAGAAACCTAGAGGGGAACCAGGCTATGAGGGGTGGCCAGTCCTCTTCTGGCTGTGCCGGGTGGAGATTATAACAGAACATGGCCAAGATGTTCAAATGTTCATAAATGACCAGCATGGTCAAATAATAATCAGGAGTAAATGTCAGTTGGCTTTTCATAGCTGATCTAGAGCTACAATAATTCTAAAACCAGATTATTCTAACCAATGTCACATGGGTATCTGAACAAACAATAGCACAGGAAAACTATTTGTATTTTTGATGGTTCATTGATAATCTCCTTGGACACCTCTGCCATTTCTCTCCCATTCCTCTCCATCCTTCGTGATGAGCACGAGGCTTTCGCTTGACAAGCTTGCATTGCGCTGTCAAATTCGCTCTCGTTGGTTTTGGAAAATCCCCTAGACTAGGCCCTACAAATGATCCAGTTGAATCTATTCAATTAAAATGACCGTCACACTTGCCTGTGGCCATGTAACTTTGAAGCAATGTAAGTTTAAAACGTGCTATGTTAATATGAAACATTTTGATAGGTTCAGTTCATGCTATTGCAAATGCAAGACTGGTCCCTGCGGCTATAGCCTACTAATTACTAGGTTAGTAGGCCTACTTGCTCTCAAGAACCCAAGGCATTACTGTCACGCCCTGACCTTAGAGATCCTTGTTATTCTCTATGTTTGGTTAGGTCAGGGTGTGATTTGGGTGGGCATTCTATGTTCTCTATTTCTCTAGTCCGGAGCCTCCAGCGGTGGTTCCCAGTTCAGAGCCTCCGGCGATGATCCGCGGTCCGGTTCCTCCGGCAACGATTCACGGTCCGGTTCCACAGAAACGGAGGGATCAGCGTAGGGAGCGAGGGATACGCCCCGAACCGGAGCCGCCACCGAGATTAGATTCCCACCCGGACCCCCCCCTATAGGTTCAGGTTTGCGGCCGGAGTCTGCACCTTTGGGGGGGGGGGGTACTATCACACCCTGACCTTAGAGATCCTTGTTATTCTCTATATTTGGTTAGGTCAGGGTGTGATTTGGGTGGGCATTTGGTCGAGTGTGGTTCCCAATCAGAGGCAGCTGTCTTTCATTGTCTCTGATTGGGGATTATACTTAGGCAGCCCTTTTTCCCTCCTTCAGTGTGGGTTCTTGTCTTTGTTTGAGTGCGTGTAGTTTGCACGACGAAGCTTTTCATTCGTTGTATTGTTTATTGTTTTCTTTCTTGGTGGAACATTTAAATAAAAGAACGTACGCCTACTACGCTGCACCTTGGTCTCCTTCCGACGACAAACGTTACAATTACATGTAATTAAGATGGCATTCTACCTTATCCTAAGGGTTCTCAGCTATAAGCACCACTTACCAGTGGGACCATATGGAACTACAATCCCTATGCTCTGTTTTAAATTTAGAAACGTCAATAATCATCGCTTGTGATGCGGTTTTCGAAACATATGGAATTATCTTTCATATCAGCGAGAAAGAATCATTCAAATGAAAAAGATACACTTACTGTAGAAGGTCAGGTCCATACGGATGAGTCCCTCCAGCCGGCAAACTACACTTCCACTACACTTCCTCCCCTGTTATGCTTACACACAGGTGTTTGAGCACGCTAGATAGCTAATTAGCACAGGTGGTCATCTCTGTTTTCTGTCTGTCTTGTGGAAACAAGCGCTGTAACATGGAGATATGGCCGTGTGAGAACCCTAACCCTATAAAGGTGTGTAGTAAATTAATCTTTCTTTTTTTTATTGCTATTTCTCGCTGGTATGAAAGATAATTCCATATGTTTCGAAAACTGTACAGCAAGTATTAGCTCTTCACAAAACTAACCCGGCCAGAAGATACCTTCATGAAAAGACGCTGAAGGTAGTTAGCGTATATGAATGGGCGAGGTTAGTACAGGCAAAATGTGTAAATTGTTGTTTCAAAATAGCCCAATAATAGCCCATTGAAAAGAAAATTTGCTGATAAAAATCTATTTGTCATGGGTTTAATTTTTGTAAGCGTTTTTTTAAATATATACACTGCTCAAAAAAATAAAGGGAACGCTTAAACAACACAATGTAACTCCAAGTCAATCACACTTCGGTGAAATCAAACTGTCCACTTAGGAAGCAACACTGATTGACAATAAATTCACATGCTGTTGTGCAAATGGAATAGACAACAGGTGGAAATTATAGGCAATTAGCAAGACACCCCCAATAAAGGAGTGGTTCTGCAGGTGGTGACCACAGACCACTTCTCAGTTCCTATGCTTCCTGGCTGATGTTTTGGTCACTTTTGAATGCTGGCGGTGCTTTCACTCTAGTGGTAGCATGAGACGGAGTCTAACGGAGTCTCATCCAGGATAGCACATCAATGCGAGCTGTGGCAAGAAGGTTTGCTGTGTCTGTCAGCGTAGTGTCCAGAGCATGGAGGCGCTACCAGGAGACAGGCCAGTACATCAGGAGACGTGGAGGAGGCCGTAGGAGGGCAAAAACCCAGCAGCAGGACCGCTACCTCCGCCTTTGTGCAAGGAGGAGCAGGAGGAGCACTGCCAGAGCCCTGCAAAATGACCTCCAGCAGGCCACAAATGTGCATGTGTCTGCTCAAACGGTTAGAAACAGACTCCATGAGGGTGGTATGAGGGCCCGACGTCCACAGGTGGGGGTTGTGGTTAACAGGTGGGGGTTGTGGTTACAGCCCAACACCGTGCAGGACGTTTGGCATTTGCCAGAGAACACCAAGATTGGCAAATTCGCCACTGGCGCCCTGTGCTCTTCACAGATGAAAGCAGGTTCACACTGAGCACATGTGACAGACGTGACAGAGTCTGGAGACGCCGTGGAGAACGTTCTGCTGCCTGCAACATCCTCCAGCATGACCGGTTTGGCGGTGGGTCAGTCATGGTGTGGGGTGGCATTTCTTTGGGGGGCCGCAGAGCCCTCCATGTGCTCGCCAGAGGTAGCCTGACTGCCATTAGGTACCGAGATGAGATCCTCAGACCCCTTGTGAGACCATATGCTGGTGCGGTTGGCCCTGGGTTCCTCCTAATGCAAGACAATGCTAGACCTCATGTGGCTGGAGTGTGTCAGCAGTTCCTGCAAGAGGAAGGCATTGATGCTATGGACTGGCCCGCCCGTTCCCCAGACCTGAATCCAATTGAGCACATCTGGGACATCATGTCTCGCTCCATCCACCAACGCCACGTTGCACAACAGACTGTCCAGGAGTTGGCGGAGGCTTTAGTCCAGGTCTGGGAGGAGATCCCTCAGGAGACCATCCGCCACCTCATCAGGAGCATGCCCAGGCGTTGTAGGGAGGTCATACAGGCACGTGGAGGCCACACACACTACTGAGCCTCATTTTGACTTGTTTTAAGGACATTACATCAAAGTTGGATCAGCCTGTAGTGTGGTTTTCCACTTTAATTTTGAATGTGACTCCAAATCCAGACCTCCATGGGTTGATAAATTTGATTTCCATTGATAATTTTTGTGTGATTTTGTTGTCAGCACATTCAACTATGTAAAGAAAAAGTATTTAATAAGAATATTTCATTCATTCAGATCTAGGATGTGTTATTTTAGTGTTCCCTTTATTTTTTTGAGCAGTGTATATATAATTACAACTCTGCCTAGACAACAAAAACAAGTCCGATAAATTGACCATTGTCAAACCAGTTTCTAGTAGGCCTGCCCACATGATACTACAGTTTACTATATAATAATATAGTACTTACTATCTGAAGTTAACTGTAGTAAATTGTAGTATACTGTAGAACATTATACTCCACAGTGTAGTATCCCTCAATCATGTGCAGTCCCTACTATAGATTTGTGTAGTGTACTGTAGAATAATATACTACACACTGTAGTATCCCTTGATCATGTAGTTCTTACTATATAGCATGTTGTAGTATACTGTAGAATACTATACTTCCCACTGTAGTATTCCTTGATCATGTAGTGCTTATTATAGAATTGTATAGTATACTGTATAATACTATACTACACACTGTAGTATCCCTCAATTGTGTAGTGCTAACTAAATACTACAGTATTGTCTGCAAAAAAACACTAGTACATACTACAGTAATGTCCGCAAAAGCACTAGTGTTAGCAAAAACGCTACCGTTTTTTCCACTATAGTAATACTAAAGTATTTCATTTGCATATACCCCACCCATTCCCCTCCCCATAGCCCAATTTGTGCCACCCATGAGTGAGAACCCTACTGTACATGGCAAGTATAGACCATAAATTGTGTTCCCTAAAGTGAAACTATCCGTTTACACTCCAGTTTTACCTACTAGAGGTCTGCTCAGGAATGATTTATTCATCCCGCTTCCACCTGCACCCTGCGCTTTTCATACGCACCCACCCACCGGCTTTCTGTCTAACTCCCACCCACAACTGCATTCCTGCAATTCTATTTTAGGCGTATATGACCCAGCTCACTTGCCAGCAATGATCGCAGCAATTTTATGCCCTAAAGGCCATATCAACATGTGCAGAAAATAACCTGACAAAAAGGTTAAATACTACACAAAAAGGTTAATACTACACAAATAGACACTTGCATCAGCCAATAGGCTAGACGTAGTCTGAAGAGAACAGAGTTGGAGAGACTTGCACTTTCTCTTGAGCTATGTTTTATACCCTACCTTTTAGGAGTGGGACGATTTTCAGATGGAGACAAATATGGGTGATCAATATTTATTTCTAGGCAATAGTCAACTATAGCCTAATCATATTTAGGAAGTACATTTTCTTGGAACTATAACAGCCCCATCTTTCTCCGCCCATGCATAGGCTATGGCCTACTATTTTAGTTGAGACCACAGGTGCACCTGATCTCGCACATCTGGCTACTGAATTTGAAGCAGCAAGAATGATGACAGTGGACACTTGCATTTTTTCTTGAGCTACGTTTTGCATATTGGATATAGCCTACCTTTTAGGAGGACGATTTTCAGGCAGAGACGCATAAATGGGTAATCAATATTTCAGTAGTGTAAAGTACTTAAGTCAAAAATAATTTTAAGTAATACTTAAGTAGTTTTTGAGGGTATCTGTACTTTACTATTCACTGCATTTCTAAAGAAAATAATGTACTGTTTACTCCATACATTTTCCCTGACACCCAAAAGTACTCATTACATTTTAAGAGGTTAGCAGGACAGAAAATGGTCCAATTCCCACACTTGTCAAGAGAACATGCCAGGTCATCCCTACTGCCTCTGATCTGGCAGACTCACTAAACACAAATGCTTAGTTTGTAAATGATGTCTGAGTGTTGGAGTGTGCCCCTGGCTATCCGTAAAATAAAACAAATAAGAACATTGTGCCGCCTGGTTTGCTTAATATGAGGAATTTGAAAGAATTTCTACTTTTACTTTTGACACAGTATATTTTAGAAATTCAACTTACTTGTTATACTTAATTATATTTAAAACCAAATACTTTTAGACTTTTAGTCAAGTAGTATTTTACTGGGTGACTTTCACTTTTACTTGAGTAATTTTCTATTAAGGTGTCTTTAGTTTTACTCAAGTATGACACTTGGGTGCTTTTCCACCATCGCAATATTTAATGAAAAAGAAATGGCTCGCTCACCATGGTAGCCTATGCGCGCGATGCGCTTTTTCCTTTTCGACGATTAGAAACAACACCTCGACTCACGTTCGGTGAGCGCCCTCCACTTCATTCCAGTATGAATATTTATTTACAGACACTGTAGCACACTATATAGTCTAATCATATTTAAGTTCATTTCCTTAGAAAGACAAATGCCACGTGATTCTCCACCCATGCATAGGCAGCCTACCGTATTTCATTGAGACCAAACATAGGGTATACTTGGTCTCGCACACCCAACTAGAAGAGGGGAGGGTAGGCTCCATAACTTGAAGCAGTGAATTCTGAGTGTGTGAATAATGCGACAGAGACGTGCTTTAAATACAATAGGCACGCCTAGGGTAACGCATACAAAGCAGAAAGACGACCGTTTCCATTATACTGGGAAAGATGGGTTAATCTGTGGACATCGGAGGGTTGGAGTTAAGAACTGAATGAATGGTGGATTGGGTGAAAATCCAGCACTTTAACAAATTGGAAATTAGGAATATATGTGTAATTTTTTAACTACAGTTACCATAGATGTGAGCGAAATAGCTGTAAGTAGCAGTATAAATATTGTTATATGTTAGTTTACTCCAATTAGGGTAGGGTGGTGGGGTGCGAGGGCAGCAATCCTGCAGGAATGCTGCCCTCTACTACCTACCTACAGTAGGTTTCTTCAAAACACTACAGTAAATACTACAGTATGCTACTAATTTCAGCAAAATCAAGACAGTAAATACTACAGTATACCACCAATGAATGCCAAAACACTACAGTAAATACCACAGGGCGACAGGTAGCCTAGCGTTTAGCCAGTAACTGAAAGGTTGCTGGTTAGAATACCCGATGACCAAGGCACTTAAACCTTTTACAGCACATTTTACTGCACCTAAAAATAAATAAAAATACTACAGTAGCCTTTGCAGAGTTCGTTGCTAACCACTGGATGTTCCGGTTTTCAGGGGAAATGGAAAGAGAGCAACTTCAGCTTTTGGACGTTAACAAGGCAACACTCCATCTTAACTCGTCCACATTTTCCTGGGTTGGTTGAACAGTGCAGAAGAGAACCTCTCCCGGCAGTATGTTTTCTTCTTGTCAAGACAAGTATGTAGGGGTTCTAGTTTCAGGCATTTATGTTACACCTGTTACGTTAGGTTAATACTACAGTAAAAAAAAAATACACTAGGCTACAGTGAATACTATAGAATATAAATATAGTAATACTACAGTATTTATACCATAGTATACTATAGTATTTTTCACGTGGGTGGAGAGCACAAAAAAAAACATTTTGCTGCATTGCACCTGTCCAAACAAACACTTGTAGGCGAATGTAGGTTAGTTGAGACCTCACCTGAACCGTTTCATTTTATAATGACTATATAATTTAATGAATTTTCCATCATAAAATTATTTTGAATGTTTGTAACAAGTTACAGTATGAAATCAATGAATATAGTCTAACCGCAAATAGTAGCAAAAACTGCTTGTAGTTTAGGCTATCCTATGAGTTTTAACCACTATAATAATGCTATCGCGTTGGGAATGGCTGTGGTCTTTGTCGTTTGTTACGTCTTCGTCGGGAATCCCCTTCTCATAATCATTATGGGACACCGCAGTGCATGTTTCACACAACCACCATCAGAAAAATACAACGTTTCTGTAAGGATTGCAACAGAAACCCCCTCTTACCTGAGAATTGCACTACAGCAAGTGGTGGCTTGGTGTGTCGTGAGAGTGGCTGGTGGTGGAGCCTGTGCAGTCAGTCCGTCTCTTGGCGCGCCTCTGTGGCGTGTGATCACAGCTGTGGGATCAACAGCCCCGCTCCGCGCAGCAGCCGGGTGCTCCCGTGTGTAGGGGGCGTGGTCACAGTTTCGGGGAGCCAGCTGAGGCAGCTTCTCTGCTGTCTGCTGAACCCTATTTAGGGTTTTATTTATCCAGTGGCAATGTACCGTGATATTGAATATCCTAATCATATCCAATTGACTCAATAAGTCATACCGCAGTATCACATTATTTGTTCAGATGTCTCTCTCTCGTTCTGTGTGTGTCTATGTGTTTCGTTCCCCGTTTTTTATCCGTGTGTGCCCACGTGTATTTCTTTGCGCCCGCGTGTGTTAAAAGCATGAGGAAGAAGTGTTCCAGATCTAGGTGCAGATTGTGGTATCGTACCCTACTTCTGCCCTTAGCTGTTACGGGATACAATTATAGCGTTACAATTATAGAATCACACTTATAGATTATAGCGTTACAATTATAGAATCACAATTATAGATTATAGCGTTACAATTATATGGTTACAATTATAGAATTACACAGAACACTGAATTATAGGATTTATTTTTTGTGAACAATTGTTTTCATTAGACCGTATAAAAAAAATATATAAAATGCTTCCTTTTTTAAAAAAATAGGCAAGTCAGTTAAGAACAAACTCTTATTCACAATCACGGCCTAGGAACAGTGGGTTAACTACCATGTTCCGGGGCAGAACGACATTTTTCCTTGGCAGCTCAGGAATTCGATCTAGCAACGTTTCGGTTACTGGCCCAACGCTCTAACCACTAGGCTACTAGACGACAAACGAACCCCTGGTGGCCCAACACCATCCGCAACCTCGGTCAACAACACAAAATAAAACACAAACACATACAAATCAAATAATAACAATAAACAAACATTACAATCAAATAAAAAAGTACATACAACATTGTTTACCACTATATCACCACCAATTAATTATAGGATCTCTGTGGATAAAATAGTTATTGATACTTTATCATAGCCTAGTTATGATCCACTATCGTTAATTTCCAGAAAATCTCGAATACCTATCACCGCCAGGTGGCAGTCAATATAATCTACTACTCTCACTTGCAGTCGTTGTGGGTGTGTCTTGCCTCACTGTGTCGCTTTCTTTGATTATCTCCATCTCGGTGACAGCTAATCAGAAAGAACAACAGAGTCGGTGAAGAACCTTGTCGAAAGAGGAGAATTTTGCTTTTAAAGCAATGGAGGAGTACAATTCAGGAGAGGAGGTAGATTGTGCATTAAGCTAGATACATATGTATTATTTCAGACTTTGACACTGATTTCAAACGGCCGAGTTAGCTAGATGAATGGTCAGCTAGCTAGCTAGCTAGCTAGATAACATTAGCATGCATTGCATTGAGGGTGCTGGCTTTGACAACGTATCTGAAGAGTACATGAGTATTTAAGTAGTCAAATGAAACTGACAAGATAATATATACCTTGCAAACATTTGTCATGCAAATTATGTCATATTATTGCATGTAGGGAATTTGTAAGTTTAGCAGGTAGCTGGGTGTGGTCAAATCAATCAGACTGGGCTGGGCAGGACTTGATTAGTAGCGCGCTAGCATCTATCAACATTCAGCATAGACATATCTACAGTATTATACAGATGAAGCCTTCGGCTGTCCCCATAGGGTTTTACATGGAACCCAAAACGGTTCTCCTATGTGGACAGACGAAGAACCGTTTTAAGTTCTAGATAGAAAAAAAGGTACTAAGAGTATAAATATGTAACGTTGAATCTACTTAGCTATAAATCTTCCAGTAGCAGGCTGCAATACACATTTTCTCTGTGCAAGTTATTCTGAAGATCCTATCAACAGTTAGCTATGAGTTTATTGCAGCAGTCCTTCCTCCCGGGGCTTGCCTGAAGGCATTTGATATCCAGTCTTGACAGCTATAGTGTTGACTAAGTAATCACAGAGTGGACTGTCTGTCTGTCTGTCTGTGTACCCTAATTTGTTGTGCAAGCAGCCAGGAAAAACTAGGTTAGCTACTTTTGTGTGAATGAATGCCCAACACTCAACAGCACAAGCTTTTTGTTTTGAGTTGTAATCATAACAAAGTAATCCACACTTTATGTTAAATGTTTTTCATAAATACTCTTTTTATATATATATTTTTATATCGTTTGGAATCACAGGTGTCCTTCAACGCAGATGAGGCCAGTGTCTCAGTTAAAGAGGTAAAGGAATATTTGAAACATGTTTGTCAGCAGTCTTATTTCTTGGATGGTAAAGATGATCAAAAACACTGATTGTCCCTTCATAGATGCTTGACTGTGTTGTCTTCCTTGCTGACTGGCTGGTGTCTGTGTCTCAGTGTATCGAAGGCATCATTGGTGGACTAGACTACAACCAGAACAAAGTGAACCAGTGGACTGCCAGCATCGTGGAGCACTCTCTCACCCAACTGGTCAAGCAAGGGAGACCATTCAAGTTCATAGGTATGATTGTAAGGATGTTATAACACGTATGGTATTACGAGAGTCACTCAACAATTAGTCACATCGAAGTGGTGAGAACATACAGTACCAGTCGAAAGTTTGGACACACCTACTCATTCCAGGGTTTTTCTTTATTTTTACTATTTTCTACGTTGTAGAATAATAGTGAAGACATCAAAACTATGAAATAACACATGGAATCATGTAGTAACCAAAAAAGTGTTTAACAAATCAAAATATATTTAAGGTTCTTCAAAGTAGCCACCCTTTGCCTTGATGACAGCTTTGCACAATCTTGACATTCTCTCAATCAGCTTTGAGGTAGTCAATTGGAATGCATTTCAATTAACAGGCATGCCTTGTTAAGTTCATTTGTGGAATTTCTTTCCTCCTTAATGCGTTTGAACCAATCAGTTGGTTGTGTTGTGGCAAGGTAGGGGTGGTATACAGAAGTTAGTCCTATTTGGTAAAAGACCAAGTCCATATTATGGTAAGAACAGCTCGAATAAGCAAAGAGAAACGACAGTCCATCATTACTTTCAGAAATGAAGGTCAGTCAATCTGGAAAACTTTGAAAGTTTCTTCAAGTGCAGTCGCAAAAACCAACAAGCTCTATGATAAAACTGGCTCTCATGAGGACCGTCACAGGAAAGGAACACCCAGAGTTACCTCTGCTGCACAGGATAAGTTCATCAGAGTTAACTGCACCTCAGGTTGCGGCTCAAATAAATGCTTCACAGAGTTCAAGTAACAGACACATCTCAACATCAACTTTTCAGAGGAGACTGTGTGAATCAGGCCTTCATGGTCAAATTGCTACAAAGAAACCACTACTAAAGGACACCAATAATAATAAGAGACTTGCTTGGGCCAAGAAACATGAGCATTGGACATTAGACCGTTGGAAATCTGTCCTTTGGTCTGATGAGTCCAAATTTGAGGTTTTTGGTTCCAACTGCTGTGCTTTTGTGAGACGCAGAGTAGGTGAACGGATGATCTCTGCATGTGTGGTTCCCACCGTGAAGCATGGAGGAGGAGTTGTGGGGGTGCTTTGCTGGTGACATGTCTGTGATTTATTTAGAATTGAAGGCACAATTAACCAGCATGGCTACCACATCATTATGCAGCGATACGCCATCCCATCTGGTTTGTGCTTAGTGGGACTATCATTTGTTTTTCAACAAGACAATGGCCCAAAACACACCTTCAGGCTGGTGTAAGGGCCATTTGACCAGTGTGATGGAGCGCAGCATCAGATGACCTGGCCTCCACAATGACCTGACCTCAACCCAATTGAGATGGTTTGGGATGAGTCGGACAGCAGAGGGAAGGAAAAGCAGCCAACAAGTGCTCAGTATATGTGGGAACTCCTTCAAGACTGTTGGAAAAGCATTCCTCATGAAGCTGGTTGAGAGAATGCCAAGAGTGTGCAAAGCTGTCATCAAGGCAAAGGGTGGTTACTTTAAATAATTTCAAATATAAAATATATTTTGATTTGTTGAACACTTTTTTGGATTCTACATGATTCCATATGTGTTATTTCATAGTTTGAATGTCTTCACTATTATTCTATAATGTAGAAAATAGTAAAAAAAAAAAATAAGAAAAACCCTGGAATGAGCAGGTGGGTCCAAACTTTTGACTGGTACTAGATGCAGTAAAAGTTGAAGTTGTTGGTATCCCTTAGAACAGTGGTCACCAACCAGCTGAGTGAGCATACGTTTAAATAATTTGCTTTTTATTTTACTGGGCTGATGGTGCCTACATCTGATGGTCCCTGCATCTGATGGTCAGTCTCAGAGGAGGGAGAGAGCAGCAGACTGAGGGTCTGTTTCTCAACATCCCTCCGCTCTCCCTTTCCTCCACTGACACTGACCAAAAGGGGACACCGTCTTCCAGCTGATGCCGAAACTCGAGTCGCACCGCATTATTTCTGCCTCATGCACAAATTCATGTTGTTAATCCTATGAACAGAGAAAGTGAAATATTCCTTGATATTAAAAAAGAGCCAAGCCGCTAATAATAACAACAACACAAGCCTATAGATACACTTTCCTACTCATTCATTACTGCTGCAGGGATTGTTGTAGCACTGAGTGGAAATAGGAAGTACATGCATTTTATGGGTTATAAAAGTGTTGAATACAAAGTGTTGACAGTACTGAGTAAGAACTTAAACATGAACTCAGTCATAACAACAGCAGCTCTTTGCTGTATTAGTCAAGGTTTTAAACGTTTTGAAATCTCACAGTATCAATTTTGCCGTAGCTTTCTTTATGCCTGCTACGTTACTGCGGACTCGGTCATCTGAGCAATCTGATTGGCCAGCGGTGACGTAGTGCACTTGATTTCCTCTCCAGGCCCACCGGGAAGGCAGAGTTTGTACCTTCAGACACATGAAATGTCAACAGTTTGCCTACCTGGCGCACAGGACAGCTGAATTGGCTGCACCTACCACCAACAGCCCAAGACTAATAAAAAAAATAGGAACACAAGGCTTTATAATAGTTTTTTTTACAGAAATGTTTGGCGATCGACTAGAAATGCCTTTGAGATCGACCGGTTGGTGACCACTGCCTTAGAAGAAGGCTACTCTACTCCACCCTTAACAAGCTGGATGAAGGGCCCTGTGTGTGCTCCCGGTCGCAAAGTGCTGTATAATAGCGGTATGATAGAGGTATAATATCTATATGATAGCCTTTGTGACCAGGAGCAAAGCCCTGTGCGTGACAGAATGCTTACAGCAGGAAATGTATCTTCAACATTGTCTTGTGTTCCAGTGAACTGTGCCATCATGCAGAAGAGTGGTGCTGGTCTCCACACGGCTAACTCCTGCTACTGGGACACTGCTACCGATGGTGAGAGAGAGGAAACCCCCACGCATACTGTACTAACCTTTGAACAGGCATTTGCTTTTGTTGTGCTAATGAACAGTGTATTATGTTTTGGCTTATTCAGAAGGGTGCAACAAAGTATAGCCCGACCGATATTGACCTTTTAGCGCTGTATCGGTATCGGCGATAATTCCACCGATAACCGATATTTAATAAATAGGATGGGAAAAAAGGGAATCTCATGCTTATCTGAACATTTAAGGCTGTCCCCGACTACAAAAAATCTTGGTCGACCAAGTCTGTTCTTTTGACCAATCGATTGGTTGAAATGTAAAAACTTGTATTTTTCCATATATAGACACATCCTATGTGTTTTAATCAAATCCACTATATGCACTGAGCTAGTCTGATGCTTTAAGCGAACTGTTTGATGAAATAATTAAGACACAAATGACTAGAGGGAGTCCGACCGCAATTGATTTGATTGTGCCGCCTGGCTCAGACTTGCTGCGTTTTGTTAAAAAAATAAAAATACTGAGTGACTGTGTGACTAGCACCCGTTGTCTCTCTCCTCCCTGCTGCAGCGACCACCACAGAACATCAGTGTGTGCAGCGCTGTCCGTGTTGCTGAAGCTGCAACATAATTAGACATTTGACTGAAAAGTGATGTCGACGAAATCCCTAATTTATTTAGTCAAAACATAAGGGGATAAAAATAAAAAAAAGAATTAAATAAATAAAAACATACCCTATTTCCTCAACCCTTGCTCTCTTTATGTGACACATGTATGCATCACATACACGTGACCAATAGGGCCTGACCTATATCATAATCACATCAATAAATTGGTTATAACAAACTCTGAACATCGTAACACGTGACAGCTAAATGGATGCAGAGGGCGTGACAAACTGGAAACGGTGGAGTGTTTACTGGTTGCGCTGGAGGTAAAGGGGAAGTCAGTTGTGTCAAGACTAAGGTAAGGAGCAAGCTCTGTGTGCAAAACAGGTGCTGTTAGATTACAATATAATTTTTCTGACCATTTGGAACAATGTAAACAAATTATAAGCATTCCAGAGAGCCGGTTGGAACGTTTTTTTTGTAAAGCCTTTATTACAACAGTCTCATTCATCTGTGAAATGGAACGGTTTTGGCCTATTTATTATTTACTCTAATTAGTCATTGGTCGCCTTATTTTATTTTAGAACTAAAATGTTTGATTGCATTTCACATCATGAATGACTCGTATGCTGTGTGTCGACATGAACAAATACATGATTGATTGAAACAGTAGCCTATATAACTATTGAAATACAGGCCTAAGTAAGTTACGGTATTAAGACTAAACAGGATGCGCTCTTAGGTCTACAGCTTGATGGTGGTTATACAAGGAAACTATACTAAGACCACTAATGATAATGACATTACTTATTATAATGATGATTATTATAATAATAACAATAAGGAGATCAAGGAAAAGGGAGAGTTATTTTTATTATAAATATTTCTGACAATTTGGAACAGTGTGAACACCAAATGTATGATAAATAATACCAGAGAGGCTGGTCTAGCGAGAGGAAAAAAGTGTAAAGCCTTTATTACAGCATAGCAAAGATGAAAAATAGCAGAATTTGTGAAATTGTTGCGTGAGGCTTGGTTCTTGTGGAATCAATCAACCAAACACTCAAACAAGCAACGGAAGCAGGATCTGTCTTATTTCTGTAGATGTACAGTACCAGTCAAAAGTTTGGACACACCTACTCATTCCAGGGTTTTTCTGTATTTATACTGTTTTCTGACCTCAACCCAATTGAGATGGTTTTGGATGAGTTGGACCGCAGAGTGAAGGAAAAGTGGCCAACAAGTGCTCAGCATATGTGGGAACTCCTTCAATACTGTTGGAAAAGCATTCCTCATAAAGCTGGTTGAGAGAATGCCAAGAGTGTGCAAAGCTGTCATCAAGGCAAAGGGTGGCTACTTTGAAGAATTTAAAATGTAAAATATATTTTGATTTCTGTAACACTTTTTTGGTTACTACATGATTCCACATGTTATTTCATAGTCTTCACTATTATTCTGCAATGTAGAAAATAGTACAAATAAAACCCCTTGAATGAGTAGGTGGGTCAAAACTTTTGACTGGTTCTGTATATAGATTTATAAAGCCAGTCACATTTAACAGTTAGGCTGTTTGCTATTATGTACCTACTAGCAACATGGTCTGGAATAATGCGCCAATTCAACAGTGCACTGATGTGTTTCAGAACCGCGGACAGCTACCACTATCCAACATGGCAGAAAGCGCATTTGTTATAAAATATTCACATTTTTATTTGTGTTGTGCCATTGTTTCATAATATAACCATATCAAATTTCAGTAGCACATGTTGGACTGATGGAGTGTGCCATCCCACCGGCCTCCACAATGGATCAGTCCACTCAGACAGGAGCCAATCAGTCTTGTACATCATGATTATAATTTTTTTTTAATTGCTACTGCTCGACTAAATAAATCTTGGTCGTCCAACAGCCTATCGACCAAACAATCGACCAGTCGACTAAATGGGGTCAGCCCTAGTTTCATTATTGTCACAATGTAAGAAATCAAAATTTGAAACATATTTCTTGGACAAACTCAGTGTGGAAAATTGCCCTTTTTCATTTTCCTGCTGTAAAACAGTATGTCGGCAGATATATTGGTACGTTTTGTCCCCCCAATTGGTATTGGACCCTTCAAAAAAAACATTGGTCGGGCTCTAATAGAAAAGTATTGTACTGTACTTGAATGATTTTCTGGAAACAGGAATCTGGTCATTCTCTGTTTCTATCTGCGTATGTTTTGAAATGTTGCTCTCCACTGAAGAAGCCACATGTTGGAATGTATTTTGTGTGTCCAAATTGGTTCCGATGTTGTGTTCACTCTGATTGGTTGAGATCTAGTGGGTTGACCTGATTGGTCTTTGTGGTGTCCTCCCACAGGAAGCTGCACGGTCAGGTGGGAGAACCGCACCATGTACTGTGTGGTGAGTGTTTTCGCCGTGGCCTTGACCTGTTAACGTTCCCCCCCCCCCCTTTCTCACACTGAGCTGAACACAACCTGGCATGCACCAGCACCACCAAGCCTTGAAGATCCAATGCTGATTACCCATGAAAATAAAGTCTGTTGTACAACATCTTTCAACCCCACACTCACAAACTTTGACCACTCTCAATGGGAACCATAGGATGGGAATTCAGTGATGTTGCTATAAGTGGTGGATGCATAGTGTTGTCTGTGTGTAAATGTAAATAGACCAGTAGTTCTAGAGAGATGCTCAGCATGGACTTAGAAAATGGAACTAACCACACTGGTAATGATTCTTTGTTGAATAATTACAGAACATCTTCAACTATGCTATACATGTGGAATAATAGGATTAACTAAATCAATACATCCCATTTACAGTTTCAATAGTGTGTCGTAGTTGAGCCACTATAAATAATGATTGGAGTCTCAAAGCAGAGAGGTCAGGTTTAATACATTTCTAGCAGAGTGCAGAGAGAGACATTGGAGGTTCCGTTGGAGCATTGTAGGTTTTGTAGGTTTAAGAATAAATGTAATACACATATTCTAAGACCATTCCCTCTAGATTGTTGAAGTTGTAGCTCTCCTGCATGTTGTATCACATTTACCTCACTAGCCCTTATATCATTTGTGATATTAAATCGACTGAAAATGCTCATGACACTACAAGTATGACTTGTGACTGACCGTGTTTGTCCATTGACCTTTGTCATTAAATGTATTATTGAACTATCGTCACATGATTTCCTGGTGTTTAATTGATATGTCTCACCAGTAAAGCAGGTTGACAGAAAAGCTAGTGAGGTTTAGGATGGGGTGAAACAAGTGCAACTGCTGGTTTATTACCTTACACACATTCCTGTACATAAGGGGGTTGAGGTAGTAGTTATGTTAAAATTATCTTTTGTTACAAATTGTCTATTTGCTGCATTGTTGTTCTAATCAATTCTATGTACCAGATGGGATTTTAAAATAAGATCAAGAGGAATTAGGATGCTTACTAATCACAGATGTTTAAAACGAGCACTGCAAATCTTCTTTAAGCCTTTAATGTCTAAACATACAGACTCACCTCATCTATTAAAACTCACATGACTAGCTTGTCTCAGAGTTTATTCATTTTTCATTAAGGCAAATGATGAGCATGAAAAGAGGCCAACACATGAGAATCTGTCTGTACAGGTCTGATGAAGCAAGGCTATCCTGAGTCTGTGTACAGGTCTGATGAAGCAAGGCTATCCCGAGTCTGTGTACAGGTCTGATGAAGCAAGGCTGTCCTGAGCCTGATGACGAGTCTGTCTGTACAGGTCTGATGAAGCAAGGCTATCCCGAGTCTGTGTACAGGTCTGATGAAGCAAGGCTGTCCTGAGCCTGATGACGAGTGCCTGTACAGGTCTGATGAAGCAAGGCTATACCGATCCTAATGATGAGTGAGGTTATGGCTTGTGAAACTAAACGTTTACCTAAAAAATCTTCTGAAAATGATTGTGGCCCCGCTTTAAGCATTTTGTTGTCCCTCACTTGGGGTAATCACTCATTGTAGAAGTGAAAGCTGTTTCTATACTATTCTGTTGACCAAGCAAAGCTTGGCAGATTAATTACTTCAAGGATGGAGAGTAGGAGAAATGGAACTTGTAAAGAATTTGATCCCACCTTAACAAACTACAGGAATATTCTTGGCTGGATTCCATTGTCAAAACTTGCTACCTCTCCTTGTTTTTGGGGGGTATCAGTACATTTTATATTTTTTGCAACTTTTACTTTACTATATTCCTAAAGAAAATAATTTACTTTTCACTCATACATTTTCCCTGACACACAAAAGTACTTGAGCTTAACAGGACAGGAAAATGGTCCAATTCACACACTTGTCAAGTGAACATGCCTGGCCATCCCTACTGCCTCTGATCTGGATGACTTACTAAACACAAATGCTTTGTTTGTAAATTATGTCTGAGTGTTGGAATGTGCCCCTGGCTATCCATAAAATAAATAAGAAAATTGTGCTTTCTGGTTTGCTTAATATGAACAATTTGAAATGATTTATACTTTTACTTTTGATACTTGAGTATATTTTTGCAATTGCATTTACTTTTGATACTTAAGTATATTTAAAACCAAATACTTTTAGACTTTTATTCAAGTAGTATTTTACTGGTATGATAATTGGGTACTTTTTCCACCACTGTCATCCTTTCTGGTCTAGATGGATGAGATTTACACAGTCAGTCGTGTTTCTGTATTGTTCCACTAGGGGTCAGTATAAGTCAGTATATGGGGTCCGATGATGACAAAACAATCACTCAATAAATCACATAAATATAAATGTACTTCACATATTGTTTGAATTTCATCTTTTAATAATCCTATTCTCTCTGAAATTGATTCACAATACTGTGTGTTCATTAGATTTTTCTAGATATCAAAAATTCTGTTTGGCTTCAAAGATTGTCTTTTTTAATACAAACTATATGAAGCATTCATATGATACTAAATGTCGTCAAGCCCTGTGCAACTGCATTGCAAAAGAAGAGCTAGTGCAAATAAAGACACATATAAAATAAATATACAATACACACATTAATACATGTAAGATTCAAGCTATGCAAAGACACTTTTTACCATTACAAATATTAAACACATTTCAAATAGATATTGTGCAAGTCTGTGTGTATATTTCCATACATAATGAAACACCAGACAGACGCAGAGACATACAATAGCACAGCATGAATGAGCAAAACCCATAGACATCCAATCAAAGCATCTCACTGGCGCCACATCAACAACAGCTGCTGCTGACTATTGCCCTTACAAAGCTGAACCAAAGCGTGCTGGAAAGCGTGAGTGGTAAGGCTGAAGCAACCGACTGCAGACAAAAGTCGAGAAGTGAAGTCGGGGGAGGTGCATCTGCTACAGCCGAAAGTCGGACACTGATGTGGCTTTCCAACAGCAAGGCTCAGCACAACATGGCAGTGTTGCCATCATTTATAAAAGTTGTTCTTTGTAATATCAAAATAAACACGTCTCCAACCCCCATATCACACACTCACAAACTAAATATATGCATGTAATATCAATTGGTGAGAGAGCCTCAAATAGCACATTCATTTGTACATATCCACTGTATACAGTGCATTCGGAAAGTATTCAGACCCCTTGTGACTTTTTCCACATTTTGTTACATTACAGACTTATTCTAAAACGGATTAAAAAAAATAAAAAATTCTAATTAATCTACACCAAATACCCCATAATGACAAAGCAAAAACAGGTTTTCAGAAATTTTAGCAAAAACATAAATACCTTATTTCCGTAAGTCATCTATATAAGTCATCTATAAGTCTTTGCTAGGTAAAGCCCCGCCTTATCTCAGCTCACTGGTCACCATAGCAACACCCAACCGTAGCACCTGCTCCAGCAGGTATATTTCACTGGTCATCCCCAAAGCCAACACTTCCTTTGGCCGCCTTTCCTTCCAGTTCTCTGCTGCCAGTGACTGGAACGAATCTCCCTCTCTAACTTTAAGCATCAGCTGTCAGACCAGCTTACCGATCACTGTACCTGTACACAGCCAATCTGTAAATAGCACACCCAACTACCTCATCCCCATATTGTTATTTATCCTCTTGCTCTTTTGCACCCCAGTATCTCTACTTGCACATCATCATCTGCACATCTATCACTCCAGTGTTAATGCTAAATTGTAATTATTTTCGCCTCTACGGCATATTTATTGCCTTACCTCCCTACTCTTCTACATTTGCACACACTGTACATTGATTTTTCTATTGTGATATTGACTGTACGTTTCTTTATGTGTAACTCTGTGTTGTTGTTTTTGTTGCACTGCGTTGCTTTATCTTGGCCAGGTCGCAGTTGTAAATGAGAACTTGTTCTCAACTGGCCTACCTGGTTAAATAAAGGTGAAAAAAATACATTCAGACCCTTTGCTATGAGACTCGAAATTGACCTCAGGTGCATCCTGTTTCCATTGATCATCCTTGAGATGTTTCTACAACCTGATTGGTGTCCACCTGTGGTAAATTCAATTGATTGGACATGATTTGGAGAGACACACACCTGTCTATATAAGGTTCCACAGTTGACAGTGCATGTCAGAGCAAAAACCAAGCCATGTGGTCGAAGGAATTGTCCGTAGAGCTCCGAGACAGGATTGTGTTGAGACACAGATCTGGGGAAGGGTGCCAAAATAATTCTGCAGCATTGAAGGTCCCCAATAACACAGTGGCCTCCATAATTATTAAATGGAAGAAGTTTGGAACCATCAAGACTCTTCCTAGAGTTGGCCGTCCGGTCAAACTGAGCAATCGGGGGAGAAGGGAGGTGACCAAGAACCCGATGGTCACTCTGACAGAGCTCCAGAGTTCCTCTGTGGAGATGGGAGAACCTTCCAGAAGGTTAACCATCTCTGCAGCACTCCACCAAACAGGCTTTATGGTAGAGTGACCAGGCAGAAGCCACTCCTCAGTAAAAGGCACATGACAGCCCACTTGGAGTTTGCCAAAAGGCACCTAAAGACTCTCAGACCATGAGAAACAAGATTCTCTGGTCTGCTGAAAACAAGATTGAACTCTTTGGCCTGAATGCCAAGTGTCACGTCTTGAGGAAACCTGGTACCATCCCTACCGTAAAGCATGGTGGTGGCAGCATCATACTGTGGGGATGTTTTTCAGAGGCAGGGACTGGAAGACTAGTTAGGATCGAGGGAAAGATGAACGGAGGAAAGTACAGAAAGATCCTTGATGAAAACCTGCTCCAGAGCGCTCAGGACCTCAGACTGGGGGGAAGGTTCACCTTCCAACAGAACAACGACACGAAGCACACAGCCAAGACAACGCAGGAGTGGCTTCGGGACAAGTCTCTGAATGTCCTTGAGTGACCCAGACAGAGCCCGGACTTGAACCCGATCGATCATCTCTGAGAGACCTGAAAATAGCTGTGCAGCGACGCTCCCCATCCAACCTGACAGATCTCGAAGAGGATCTGCAGCGAAGAATGGGAGAAACTCCCTAAATACAGCTGTGCAAAGCTTGTAGTGTCATACCCAAGAAGACTCGAGGCTGTAATCACTGCCAAAGGTGCTTCATCAAAGTACTGAGTAAGAAGTCTGAATACTTATGTAAATTATATTTCTGTTTTTGTTTTATTTTATACATTTGCAAACATTTCTAAAACCCAGTTTTTGCTTTGTCAAAATGGGGTATTGTGTGTAGATTGATGAGGGGAAAAAATCTATTTTAGAATAAGGCTGTAACGTAGCAAAATGTGGGAAAAGTCAAGGGGTCTGAATACTTTCCAAATGCACTGTACATATGAATCGTAGCAAAGTTGCTTCCTGTTTAGTCACATCTGTGGTCCTGTTTGCATGGGTCAAACAAAAATACTGTCATGATTGGTTGACAAATAGTGACTCCCACAATGCAGGCGATGGCTGCAAGTTGCAGCTGGTGAGGAGCAACTGCAGAAAATCGAAGTCGACTGCAGTTGAAACTTCATGACATTTGATCACATGGTTGTTGTAAAGTTCATGTAAGTCGGACAATTTTTGTCTCTATAATGCAACACACTTTGAAAGGTGGTGATGATGGTCACCGACTTGATAATGTGATCCGCTGGAACGCGCCCAGTGCGTTGGTAGTCATGCGGTGGGTTCAGTACATCAAGCACAGCTGATATTGCACCAATTAGATTCATCCCTCTACATTAATATGGCAGTCTATTTAGTCCACCAGGCTCTACACACACTTTCTCTGATGGCTGCCGCACGCAAACTATGCACTGCTGTTCTTGCTGACATGCTATTGCTATGACATGCGTTACTCGCCATGCATGTCTGTTTCCTACTTTCCCACCTATGTCCACCTGCTTGGTTCTGTTCCCTTCCTGCAGGGGGAATGGTACAGAATACCTTTCTCTCTGCCTGTAATTATTATTATCTTAACATTATGCATGCTCTGGCAGTGAGCTACCCCGAAGGAGCAGAGCCTCTAATGCCAAGACTAACGTGTTGCATGTATTGTAATATTTTATAATAAATGGTTAAACAAACACGTGGTGTTTCCTGTCTGAAATACAGTTATGTGTTTGTCTGTTTGATGAGAGATGGGTCTCTTTACATGTATTCTAGTGCTGGCTTAGAAATCACTGTCACCCTTGTCACAAGCACTTAGAAACACCACAGAAGCAGCGCGCACACCAATGATTAAGCTCTTTTTCAAGGAAGTATAAAAGCAGCGTTGGTCGCAGCCGTAAGAGTAGAGTGTACTAAGGAAAAAAACAGTAAACCCAACCCAATATTTACATTACACCACACAAAGCTTTAAAATGTGTATGTGGTGGTTGATGGGTCCAGTTCAGTACATGCACACCCCCATGCCAATGTGAAACACTGTAAATACACTAATTCCCAAATACTTGTTAAGTTTTGATGAGTAATGTAGTAATGCAATATATAAGTCCATTGGAAGAGGACTGGCCACCCCTCAGAGCCTGGTTCCTCTCTGGGTTTCTTCCTAGGTTCCTGCCTTTTTAGGGAGTTTTTCCCTAGCCACTGTGCTTCTACATCTGCATTGCTTGCTGTTTGGGGTTTTAGGCTGGGTTTCTGTACATCTGCTGATGTAAAAAGGGCTTTATAAATACATTTGATTGATTGATTAATGTGAGTGACTGTATAGACAAGTATTTAGTTCAATGAAATGCGTAATCAAATTAGGAAACCTCATTAGAAAAGCTATTGTGGCAGACTCACTTCGGACCAGTTTAATCTGTCTGAGTGTAGCGTTCTGTCCATACCGCCAGGACTTGACTTCCATAGAAAAGGCTGCAGACAAGTTACATTCTGGTTGTAGGAAAGTCTGTTCAACACTGAAACACTGATACTATGTCAGTAGTTGAGTCCGTTGCTGAAGAATCACTACATCCAATGATTTGTCTGTAGTTGGTCGGTAATACTGGTTTAGGTAGAATAAACATCACGGACTGCGTAAGGACATTCTCACAATAACTACTTCGTCAGAATCACTGTACATTGCCTAACCTCATCCCCTGGCTAAATTCAGAGAGATCCGGCTGGTGGACGATATCATACATTGCCTGTTCTTCTATTATACACTAACAGTGAAGCTGTAGTCTCTCTCCATGGCAAGGGGATACTGCCTTTGCAGCATTGGTTAGGGGAGTAAGGGGTTACAGTTTGGGGGTTTGATAACAGAATGGGGGTTAAGGGTTAAACAGAATGATAGCATTCAAGTTATTTGGTTAGAGACACACAGTAGAATAAGGTTATGGGTATGGGGTTAAGATCATAGGGTTCTGGTTACGGTTCAGATTACGGTTCAGTGTATGGTTCAGATTAGGGTTCAGATTAGGGTTCAGAGTATGGTTCAGATTAGGGTTCAGATTAGGGTTCAGAGTATGGTTCAGAGTATGGTTCAGATTACGGTTCAGATTACGGTTCAGATTATGGTTCAGTGTATGGTTCAGATTAGGGTTCAGAGTACGGTTCAGATTATGGTTCAGAGTATGGTTCAGATTACGGTTCAGAGTACGGTTCAGATTATGGTTCAGTGTATGGTTCAGTGTATGGTTCAGATTATGGTTCAGAGTACGGTTCAGATTATGGTTCAGTGTATGGTTCAGATTAGGGTTCAGAGTACGGTTCAGATTATGGTTCAGAGTATGGTTCAGATTACGGTTCAGAGTACGGTTCAGATTATGGTTCAGTGTATGGTTCAGTGTATGGTTCAGATTATGGTTCAGAGTACGGTTCAGATTACGGTTCAGAGTACGGTTCAGATTACGGTTCTGGTTAGTTCAGATTACGGTTCAGAGTATGGTTCAGATTACAGTTCAGAGTATGGTTCAGATTACGGTTCAGAGTAGAGTTGCAAAATTCAAGTAACTTTCCCAAAATTCCCTGGTTTTCCAGAAATCCTGGTTGGAAAACCAGGGACTTTTTGAAAAGTTAACGGAATTTTGCAACCCTAGTTCAGTGTAAACTTAACTGACAGGTAGGGCAGAGGGGTTCATATGGCACTTAAAGGATTACAGAAGGAGACAGTACAGCAAATGTTGCTCTGTGTGTACACCTTCCTCTGAATGGCACATAACTAGGACCAGGAGTATTTCCAGACCACATGACCTGAACAGGAAAGCCTCTTCCTGGTTCAGTCACAAGTTTAGGAACACTCCTGACCCTATACTAGGGCTGAAGAATTAATAGAATTCACATCAAATCACAATATTGACATTTGCAAAAGCCATATCGCAAGAGATCCATATCGCATGCAATATTTTTAAACGGCACTAAGCTGTGTGTATCGTCCGTTTTTATAGTTGACTCGGGTTTGTCGTCTCTCTCTCTCTTCTATTGCGACTGCTTCCCACACACACCAAGCTCCAGCCCAGGTCAATCAAGCAGTGCAGTTCCTCCTCCTCGCTGTTAGATTCACTATACATTTGCATGCTGTTCTGTTAGGTCAAATGCAGTCAACAGTTCCAAACAAGGCCAACGCTACTTTCCACTTTGTTTCTTAATATAAGTCATTCTATTTCAATGATTCCAACAGTTCAGCCAAGGGTTTTGTATCTATATCGCAAGTCAAATCACAATCACAATATTTGGTCCAAAAATCGCAATTAGAGTTTTTGCCCATATCGTGCAGCCCTACCCTACACACAACCAATCACGGCTCTTTAAGTGTTGCTGGACAGACTGTGGCTTACGTCGCCGTTCATCTCGCTCAACACTTCATGAGTCGTGTCATTGGGCATGTCATAGGTCATTGTGTCATTGGGCATGGTATATGCCGTGTCATTGGCCACATCATATGACGTGTCATTGGCTGTCTCCGTGTGGGGGGTGGGGTCGGGGGCCAGAGGGTCCAGACCAGCCTTCTCTATTGGCCTGACGGCGTCCCTATCAGGAGCGTAGCAGACTAGACAGAGCAGGGCGGAGCAGTCCCACAGGCCTTGGGTCATATTGGAGGAGAAGAGCTTCCTACAGGGGTGGCAGAACTGATAGAACACCAGCATGAAGAAGATGGCCATAGCGTAGGCCACCAGCAGCTGCAGCACTAACAACGGAGCACAGATGAACCTATAGAAGTCTGTCTTGTAGATGTACCACAGCAGAAGCAGAGAGGCGTTCTCCACGAACCTCAGCATGTAGTACACGGCCATGCGATACCAGTTCTGAGACTTGTTGATCAGGTCTGGGTCGTTGAGCTTCAGCTGCACCGCCGACCAGCAGAACATGTTGATGCCTGCGTAGAGGAACGTGAGGAGACAGAGGACGATGGTGGTGCCCACCCGGGTTAGGGTCTTCTCGATGTTCTCCGGGAAGGGCGAGTGGCTCTGCCAAAACAGCATCCACGGGTAGAGGAAGAAGAGGAAGAAGTTGAGCAGAACCACAGGGAGGATCCAGAGCTGCAGTACGGAGCTGAAGAGGACCAGGACGGTGACGCGTGTGGCGATCTCGAAGCTGCGCCACAGGAATATGCAGAGGTAGGCAGCGGGACGTACGTCCACCTCGTAGTCGTCATACTTGATCTTGATGGCCAGGATGTTGCAGCGCAGGGCTCCATATACGATGGACAGCAGGGAGATCACCATGAGGGTGCCTGGGAGTGAGAGAGAGAGACAGTCAGTCAGACAGACAGGCAGGCAGGCAGACAGACAGACAGACAGACAGACAGACAGACAGACAGACAGACAGACAGACAGACAGACAGACAGACAGACAGACAGACAGACAGACAGACAGACAGACAGACAGAGAGAGAGAGAGAGAGAGAGAGAGAGAGAGACCATTCAGAATATTCCATTCCATTCAATATTGTTTTGTCATTTGAGGCTGAGCTCTTAATTAATATGACTGTTCATTCATTCACTAACTGTACATAGTGTAAACAGCCTGTAAAGCCACCAAAACTCACACATAGTTTGTTAACTAGCATAAACAGTCTAGGACCATGATTTCCCATGAAATAATGAAGTTGTCGTTTATATGGATGAACACAGTACACCCCAGCACTAACCCGACGAACACAAGCGCCTTTCCAAACTCACTGTGACTCAGCATGCCCCCAGCATCATCACATACAGCAACTCATTTGCATAACATTGTGAAATAGGCTGAGAGACATTCAAATGTGTACACACATTACATTACCCCCTTCTCAGACTAAAACACACCCTGTGTTGAATAACCATGTTCAACACAAAGCCCTCTTGTCAAACAGGCTTCCTAATAGTAATACCTCCCTGACCCATGTGACCTTCTGCTGACTCAGGTGCTTGACCCGTCTCACAAAACACTTTCTCCTACAGGTGCACAGGGCATTTCAGTGTTTACATGAGTCTTTGACTGAGCTTTCAGTCCTGACAGTGTCTAGTTACTTTTCAGCTGACACATTAACAGCCTCTATATTTTTTTATTTAACTAGGCAAGTCAGTTAAGAACAAATTCTTATTTACAATGACGGCCTAGGAACAGTGGGTTAACTGCCTTGTCCAGAAGCAGAAAGTCAAATTTTTACCTTGTCAGCTCAGGGATTCAATCTAGCAACCTTTCAGTTACTGGCCCAATGCTCTAACCACTAGGCTACCTGCCACCCCAATGGCAGGGTGGCAGGTAGCCTAGCGGTTAAGAGTATTGGGCCAGTAAACAAAAGGTCGCTGGTTTGAATCTCTGAGCCGGCAAGGTGGATAAATCTGCTGTTCTTCCTGTGAGCAAGGCACTTAACACCCAACAACAACTGCTCCCCGGATGTTGATTAAGGCAGCCCCCTGCAGAAGACACATTTCAGTTGTTCTAGCATTTTGTAGTGTACCACGGCATGATAAGGTCCATTACACTGTACTACTTCATATGGTACATCTGACAGTTTGACTTGAATTTCTTTCTTAGTTTGGGTGACAACTCCATTTTCCTCTGGTAGGCTCTAAGCCATACATACTCATTTTTCTCATACTTCTGGGGTGTCACCTTTAGACCAAAGTATTGCTTTTGTTTACCTGTGGCCCTTACAGTGTTTAAATACCCGTGTACCTTTTGCACATACTGAGAAACATATTGTTTCCCTTCATTTTGTTGTGTTCCCATAACCACATCAACAGGTAGTCATTTCAGTACCGAGCAGCACCTTGTACGGTGTGAACTCTGTGGAAGATTGAACACTACTCCTGTATGACATAATCACATATGGGAGAATCTCATACCAACTTCTTTGATTGTCATCAACTAAAAGTTATGGCATGTTGATCAGAGTTCTGTTCATTCTTTCCCATAAACCATCTGATTGTGGGTTGTACTAGATAGTTATTGTTTGTTAATTTGTAAAAGATTGTACATCTCTCTAAAACCCTGGGCCTTCTGAGTGGTGCAGCGGTCTAAGGCACTGCAACACAGTGCTAGCTGCATTACTACAGATCCAGGTTTGATACCGGGCTGTGTCGCAGCCGGCTGTGACCGGGAGACCCATGAGGCGATGCACAATTGGCCCAGCGTCATCTGTGTTAGGGGAGGGTTTGGCCGGCTGGGATGTCTGTGTCCCACTGTGCTCTAGCGACTCCTGTGGTGGGATGGGCGCATTCACGCTGACACGGTTGCCAGTTGTTCAGTGTTTCCTCTGACACATTGGTGTGGGGTTGTGTTTCAGAGAACGCACGGCTCTTGACCTTCGCCTCTCTCGAGTCCATACAGTAGTTTCAGTGATGGGACAAGACAGACTGTAACAGCCAATTAGGGTAAAAAAAAAAAAGAATATATATTTTTTGCCCCTGGTCGCTATAGATTGAGCAAGGAACACCTAGCTTCAACACAAATTCCTCTAACAGTTACTTGTCCGCTTTTACCGCTTCCTGATTGGGTATGCCATATGCCTCTGACAAACCTACTGTAGTAAAGTAATCTGACACTACCATAATGGGCTTGTTACCTCGTCCAGTCTCTGTAAATGAACCCATTAAGTGCATAGATATCCTCTGGAAAGAGCAACCTGTGACAGAACTTGTCATGGGCGCTCTGGGGGCTGGACCCTGTCATTTGTATGCAGCGCATGCCCCACTGCCCTTACACCACTGCTTTATGGCTCTCTGCCAGCCTGGCCAATAACATCTTGCTCTGATTTTACTGGTGAGTGTATTAACTCCTAAATGGCCTGCTGTTCTATCATTGTGGATAAAGGTACGTATCTCATGTACGAGCTAATCTGGTACCACCCCTCTCCAGATGGTGTCATCTGTCTCATAGTTTTGACTCTAAAGGCATAACACTCCATTCTTCACATGTAATGCCCCCCCACACTTGTTTGAAAGGCTTGAACGTTGGCTCAGATTCCAGCTCTGCTCTACCATCTTTTCTCCATGTCTTTAACTGGGAGACCACCGGGTCTCTATCCTGTGCTTCCAAAAGGAAAGCTGCATTTGTGGGAGCTGTCTGGCTTGTTTGAGCTCTGACTGCAGGCTCAATAGTGACATCCTGAGGCTTGTTTACGATGGCTCTCAGATTGGCTCTCAGAGAGTCTACACTCTCTGTCTGTGTGTCGGCATGACACACCATCTGCATTACTGTGCAGTGGCCTGTGGACAATATCATAGTCCTATTGCTCCAGTTTCTCTAGGCACCTATCTAACTGTACCTCAAGTTGTTTGAAGTTACTCAGCCACCTCAGTGAGCTGTGATCAGTTCTCAGTAGACATTTCCTTCCCAGCAGAAAGTGTTTGAAATGTTTAAGAAACATTACCACAGCAAGAAGCTGCTTCTTGGTAGTTGAGTACATCCTCTCCTGTTTTGACAGTGGCCGACTGGCATATGCTACTACTCTCTCTCTCTACCCTCGTGTTTCTGGGAGAGGACTGCCCCTATGCCTGTGTCACATGTGTCAGTATCCATTATGAAATCTAGATTTAGGTCAGAGAAAGCACATATGGGGGATGTGGTAAGCTTGGACTTTAGTTCATTAAAGGCCACTTTACACGCTGCTTTCCACTCAAACGTTTTCCCCTTATCTGTCAATCTGTACAAAGGCTCCGACAAAGCTGCAAAATCTGGTCTGAACCTCCTGTAGTATGATGCCAGGCCTAAAAAGCTTCTTGCCTCTGTCAGTGACTCGGGGCTAGGCCATGACCTGACTGTCTCTGTCAGTGACTTGGGGCTAGGCCATGACCTGACTGTCTCTGTCAGTGACTTGGGGCTAGGCCATGACCTGACTGTCTGTTTTCATGGGGTCAGTGGACACTCCCTCAGCCGAGATGATGTGTCCCAGGTAGCTCACCTGTCACCTGAACAAATGGCACTTAGATGGTTTCACCTTAAATCCTGACTGTTCCAATCTACTGAAAATCTCGTATAAGCGCTTCACATGCTCTTGGAATGTACAACCAAACACTATGATGTCGTCTAAGTACACCAGACATATTGTCCACTGTAAGTCAGCCAACACCAGGTCCATGAGATGCAGGAAGCTGCTTGGAGAATTTGTCAACCAAAACCCCATGACCTGGAATTCGAAAAGCCCTCTCTTTGTCACAAAAGCAGTTTTGCTACGACCCTCAGGGTGCATCTCGAAGGGTGCATCTCGACTTCCCAGTACCCACTGGCTAAGTCTAAAGTGGAAAACTACTGAGCACCGGCAAGAGAGTTCAAGGTCTCATCTATCATAGGAAGTGGATATGCATATTTTACAGTGTTCTTGTTTAACCTTCTGTAATTCACACAGAACCTGATTTTGATAGGCCTGGTGTCCCATGTGTTAATATTATGCTGGACTAGTTCACCAGTGCTACACTCTCGCACATACACTACATGACTAAAGGTATGTGGACACCTGCTCGTCGAACATCTCATTCCAAAATCATGGGCATTAATATTGAGTTGCCCCCCACTTTGCTGCTATAACTGCCTCCTCTCTTCTTGGAAGGCTTTCCTCTAGATGTTGGAACATTGCTGCGGGGACTTGCTTCCATTCAGCCACAACAGGGCAATTAGGCCTGGCTTGCAGTCGGCGTTCCAATTCATCCCATAGGTGTTCGATGGGGTTGAGGTCAGGGCTCTTCTGCAGGCCAGTTAAGTTCTTCCACACCGATCCCGACAAACCATTTCTGTATGGACCTCGCTTTGTGCACGGAGGCATTGTCATGCTGAAACCGGAAAGGGCCTTCCCCAAACTGTTTCCACAAAGTTGGGAGCTGTTGTATGCTGTAGCTTTAAGATTTCCCTTCATTGGAACTAAGGGGCCTAGTCCGAACCATGAAAAACAGCCCCAGACCATTATTCCTCCTCCACCAAACTTTACAGTTGGCACTATGCATTCGGGCAGGTAGCGTTCTCCTGGCATTCATCAAACTTAGATTCGTCCGTTGGAATGCCAGATGGTGAAGTGTGATTCATCACTCCAGAGAACACGTTTCCACTGCTCCAGAGTCCAATGCTGGTGTGCTTTACACCACTCCAGCCGACGCTTGGTATTGCGCATGGTGATCTTAGGCTTGTATGCGGGTGCTCGGCCATGGAAACCCATTTCATGAAGCTCCCGACGAACAGTTCTTGTGCTGACGTTGCTTCCAGAGGCAGTTTGGAACTCGGTAGTGGGTGTTGCAACTGAGGACAGACGATTTTTACGCGCTTCAGCACTCGCGGTCCCGTTCTGTGAGATTGTGTGGCTTACCACTTTGTTGCTGAGCCGTTGTTGCTCCGAGACGCTTCCACTTCATAATAATAGCAATTACAGTTAACTGAGGCAGCTTCAGCAGGGCAGAAATGTGATGAACTGACTTGTTGGAAAGGTGGTATCCTATGACGGTGTCACCTTTTCCTTTGCAGCTTTCAGCTGCACCTCAGTTAGCTGGCTGCAATCTATGTTCAGCTCTTGCATTAACTGTTCTACGTCCCACTTTGCTGTGGTGGGAGAGTACGGCGGCAGTTTAGAATCCTGTAGGCTAGCAACGATAGTGTCTTCACTACCCTTCTCCCAGATAGAGAAACCCCAGTTCAGTGCCCTCCCTCAGTAACTGTGATTCAGGGGTTACATTCTTCACACGCACTGGCATTTTCCCCTTCACTGAGCTGCCAACTTGTATCAGTGACTTCAGCACACGGCTCAAGAAGATCCTCAATTTTGTCATTGTTTACTGTACCCTCAACTTATATGTAACTTCTGGAGGGTATAACCGTGTCAGTCATCACTTTATACACTCTCCATGCCTCTCCCCTGAAAATCAGTGTAATCCGCTTCCCCAAAACACAGCATGTTTCCTTTTGTAAATCAAGTACAGCCCCGTATTTTACCAGGAAGTTTGTCGCTATCAGTGCACACTGGTCTGTGTCACTAACAATGACAAAGTCCCTGGTCAGTTTCAGGCCGTCAATGTTCATGACTGTGGACCAGCTCCCCAGGACTGAGAGAAACTGTCCATTTGCTACTTTAACCGTGCAGTGGTATGGTTGCAGTGTACCACTCTTATCTCCAGTAGCATTTCTCCATACCTGTTCATGTACCATGGAAACCTGGGCCCCCGAGTCCACCATGACCTCACACTCGAACTCAGCCATTTTGCACTCAAGCTAAATCCCACTCCCCACAACACTTGCTGTGGACTGGTCGGCTGTGAGTGTAGTTTAAGCCGATGCTGTGCTGTCCTTTTCCACGTCAGGGCAATCTTTTTTCATCCAGCAGGCCTCTGCCATAGGTCGTCCTCTGTCGCTCCCGGGGAACCTAGATCTCCCATTGCTGCTGTAGAAGACCCTGGAAACGATCTTCTGTTCTAATACGCCTCCCTCTGATGTGGCTTCTTCTCTGCCAGATGTTGTACCTCGGACCACAACTGTGCAAAGCTCTCACACAATGACTCAAACATGTCTTTTGGAACGCTGATATTGTCTCCAACTGGAGGCAGAGTGACCTTGCTTGTCCCACACATGTTCACTTTGTATTGTGCAGTGTCTTGGCTTTCCAGCAATTCTAGCTGTCTTATCTGATCAAGCTCTGTAGCAATGCTAATTCCCTCTTCCAATATTTCTTGTACTGCCTTGCGCAGGTGAATACGAAGATCACTGCAACCAATTTGTGTAATAAAATGGTCTCGTGCAAGCCAATCACGTGCGCACACACTCTAATCTGGGTAAACCCTTGAAGCTAGCCTGCCTAAATCATGGCCAAATTTACGAATGCACTCACCCACTTTAGGTTTCCTGTCCTGAAGAAAAGGTACGATTCCAGTCAGCATGCTCAAAATGCTGCTGCAAAAGCATTTTCACACTGTTGTAGTTCTGCAAAATCTCTGCAAATTTCCCCTCAGTGAAAGCATGGGAAAGTTCAAACGATCTAACTCAAACTGTTCAATCCAAGCAGTCCATTCGCCTTCTTTCCCCTCAAAAGATTCTGGCATGAACGCCAGCCAGTCAATCCGCCTGTGCATTGCACCTGGCTGATCTACCACCATCTGTCGGTTGTTGATTGCTGTTCCCGGGTTGTTTGACTTCTCCCTCCATTTTCCCATGCAGATAGCAAGCTAATGTTAGCCAAACGAGTGAGTTGCTGTTAGCTAATTGATTTGTTAATCCCAAAATCCGCTGCCACCAATTGTAACGAGCCTGTAAGGCCACCGAAACGTACAGGTAGGTTATTAACTAGCATAAACAGTCTAGGACGATGATTTTCCATTAAATAATGAAGTTGTAATTTATTTGGATGAACACAGTGCACCCCAACACTAACCTGACGCACACAAGTGCCTCTCCAAACCCACTGCGACTCAGCACTCCCCCAGCATCATCACATACAGCAATTAATTTGCATAACATTGTGTGATAGGCTGAGAGAAATTTGAATGTGTACACACATTACAATAGCAACAAGATCCACTGGATCAATTTACAGATTAGCATTTGCAATATCAAGTGCCATAGTTCACATCGTCAACATATGACACTTTTGTTTTGATAGCATAGAACTGTCAGATTCTGCCTGACCAGCCAAAACAGCTTGAAGCTTTTCCTCTGGTCACACTCAGTCTCACACAGCAAAGCAGTTCCTCAGTCTGGAATGACATTCTCAATAACAGAAAATAAAACAGGGAAGTATTAGCAGACTGTGTGACATAACTCAAATGTGTCTGTGATACTAGTTGCTATATTTTGCATAATCATGACTCAGGTGGTGGACGAAAACAGTTATTTCAAACAGTGAGTTTGAAGACTGTGATCTAAATAAAATACCTTGATAGCAAAGTGCTATAGAGTGTTGCGTAATACCACTTTGAGTCATGAAAACACCATCCGCTTATTTCCAACATGGCACTTAGCTAATCAGCCCACACCACAGTGACACTGCTCTGGGGAGGGATTTAGGGGAAGGACTGTATCTCTGTAGTGAGCCTCTATAGGGGGTAACCAGCAGATATAACTCAACTATGTTCATGTGCAGGCTCAAAGAGGTTCCTATATACTGAGAAAGCTGGGGACCTCCTCTGTCCCTCAACGCATGGAACTCAAGATGACTCAAGTGTGATCAAACAGAGAGAAAACATACACACACGCATAGAAACACATACATATACTGACGTTGAAATATACAACTAAAAGTCACACTTCTCCACCTCACACACACAGTCACACACACAGTCACACACACGCACACACCACTCACCTCTGCCGATGGACACCCCCTGCTGCAGGACACAGATGTAGAGCTGCAGGGTGAGCTGGGGGGCGGAGCCCAGGAAGGCCTGGATGACAGAGGTGCGGGCGAAGGCGGCACGGTGGGTGAACAGCTTGCCCTCTGCCTGCCCCACCTGTCTCTCCACCTCCTCAGACTGGCCCCCCCTGGGCATCTGGCGCTTCCGCGTGATGCTGACATACGGCTCCTCTACCCGGCCCACACTGCCGTAGATACAGAACGCCTCCAGACACCTACAGCAGCAGAGGAACACACACACACACATAAAACATGATTAATGCAGTAGTGTACCCAAGGCCTCCACACACCTACAGCAGCAGAGAAACACACACACACATAAAACATGATTCATGCAGTGGTGTACCCAAGGCCTCCACACACCTACAGCAGCAGAGAAACACACACACACATAAAACATGATTCATGCAGTAGTGTACCCAAGGCCTCCACACACCTACAGCAGCACAAAAATACTAAAATAACGAGAGGGAAGATGTGGAAGACATTATGAACACTGCTGTGGATACCAAACCCATGGGAGTGTCTCAAACTCTTAACAGTGTGCAAGAACTTTTCTGTATTTTCACACAATATCTTATCCTCTTGTTTCAGAGCTGGTCACGGGTGCACCTCAGCCACGCTCAATTTACAAAATAGCCTCCAACACTCTACTCAACAAATTGGATGCAGTCTATCACAGTGCCATCCGTTTTGTCACCAAAGCCCCATATACTACCCACCACTGCAACCTGTATGCTCTCGTTGGCTGGCCGTCGCTTCATACTCGTCGCCAAACCCACTGGCTCCAGGTCATCTACAAGTCTCTGCTAGGTAAAGCCCCGCCTTATCTCAGCTCACTGGTCACCCTAGCAGCACCCACCCGTAGCACACGCAGGTATATCTCTCTGGTCACCCCCAAAGCCAATTCTTCCTTTGGCCGCCTCTCCTTCAAGTTCTCTGCTGCCAATGACTGGAACGAACTGCAAAAATCACTGAAGCTGGAGACTTGCCTCCCTCACTAGCTTTAAGTACCAGCTGTCAGAGCAGCTCACAGATCTCTCCACCTGTACATAGCTCATCTGTAAATAGCCCATCCAATCTACCTCATCCCCATACTGTATTTATTTATTTATCTTGCTCCTTTGCACCCCAGTATCTCTACTTGCACATTCATCTTCTGCACATTCTACCATTCCAGTGTTTAATTGCTATATTGTAATTACTTCGCCACCATAGCCTATTTATTGCCTTACCTCTCTTATCCTACCTCATTTGCACATGCTGTATATATATTTTTCAACTGTATTATTGATTGTATGTTTGTTTATTCCATGTGTAACTCTGTGTTGTTGTATGTGTCGAACTGCTTTGCTTTATCTTGACCAGGTCGCAGTTGCAAATGAGAACTTGTTCTCAACTAGCCTACCTGGTTAAATAAAGGTGAAATAAAAAAAAATATTTAAAAAATCCTGCAAACGCTGGAAAATACAGCCTCTAGAATCCATTGATGATAACATACAACAATAGAAACAAAAACAAACATCAATGAACAGCCATAGATACGGAGCTCCCTTACCAACAGCATCTTCACACATATGGCACTACTAGAAAAACGCACATCGCTATCATCACTATCAACATAAACACCACCTGCATCACTATCAACATAAACACCACCTGCATCACTATCAACATAAACACCACCTGCATCACTATCAACATAAACACCACCTGCAGCACTATCAACATAAACACCACCTGCAACACTATCAACATAAACACCACCTTCAACACTATCAACATAAACACCACCTGCAACACTATCAACATAAACACCACCTGCATCTCTATCAACATAAACACCACCTGCATCTCTATCAACATAAACACCACCTGCAACATTATCAACATAAACACCACCTGCAACACTATCAACATAAACACCACCTGCAGCACTATCAACATAAACACCACTTGCAGCACTATCAACATAAACACCACCTGCAACACAATTCACAAGATGGCGCCGACAGAGATGGTCACCTCGCATCGAGTTCTTAGGAAACTATGCAGTATTTTGCTTTTTTATGTATTATTTCTTACATTGTTACGCCAGGAAATCTTAAGTCCTATTACATACAGTCGGGAAGAACTATTGGATATAAGAGCAACATCAACTTACCAACATTACGACCAGAAATACGACTTTCCCGAAGTGGATCCTCTGTTCAGACCACCACCCAGGACAATGGATCTAATTCCAGTAGTCGACCCAAAACAACGGCGCCGCAGAAGGGGCAGATGAAGCGGCCACCTGGTCAGGCTCCGTAAACGTGCACATTGCCCACCGCTCCCGAGTATACTACTAGCCAATGTCCAGTCTCTTGACAACAAGGTAGACGAAATTCGAGCAAGGGTTGCCTTCCAGAGAGACGGAAACATGGTTCTTCACGGAAACATGGCTCTCTCTGGATATGTTGTCGGAATCAGTTCAGCCACCAGGCTTCTCCATGCATTGTGCCGACAGAGATAAACACCTCTCTGGGAAGAGGAAGGGTGGAGGTGTATGCTTCATGATTAACGACTCATGATGTAATCATAACAACATACAGGAACTCAAGTCCTTCTGCTCACCCGACCTAGAATTCCTTACAATCAAATGCCGGCCATTTTACCTACCAAGAGAATTCTCGTCAGTTATAGTCACAGCTTTGTACATTCCCCCTCAAGCAGACACCAAGTGGCCCTCAAGGAACTTCACTGAACTATATGCAAACTGGAAACCATATATCCTGAGGCTGCATTTATTGTAGCCTGGGATTTTAACAAAGCAAATTTGAGAACAAGCCTACCTAAATTCTACCAGCATATTGATTGTGCTACGTGCATGAGCAATACCCTCGACCACTGCTACTCTAACTTTCGCAATGCATACAAAGCCCACAAAGCCATCTTGCTCCTACCGTCTTATAGGCAGAAACTCAAACAGGATGTACGAGTGAAGAGAACCATTCAACGCTTCCGACCAATCGCTTCCGACCAATTCAAGATTGTTTTGATCACGCGGACTAGAATATGTTCCGGTCAGCCTCAGAGAACAACATCGACCTTTACGCTGACTCGGTGAGTGCGTTTATAAAGAAGTGGATTGGAGAAGTTGTACCTATTGTGACTATTAAAACCTACCCTAACCAGAAACTGTGGATGGATGTCGGCATTCGCGCAAAACTGAAAGCGCAATCCACAGAATTTTAACCATGGAAAGAGGTCTGGGAACATGACTGAATATAAACAATGTAGTTATTCCCTCCGCAAGGCAATCAAACAAGCGAAATGCCAGTACAGGGACAAGGTGGAGTAGCAATTCAACGGCTCAGACACAAGACGTATGTGGCAGGGTTTACAGGAAATCATGGACTACAAAAAGAAAACCAGCCACGTCACGGACACCGACGTCATGCTTCCAGACAAACTAAACACCTTCTTTGCCCGCTTTGAGGATAATACAGTGCCACCGTCACGGCCCGCTAACAAAGACTGCGCCCTGCCCTCGCCTTCTCTGTGGCTGACGTGAGTAAAACATTTAAACGTGTTCACCTATCAACATAAACACCACCTGCAACACTATCAACATAAACACCACCTGCATCACTATCAACATAAACACCACCTGCAACACTATCAACATAAACAACACTATCAACATAAACAACACTATCAACATAAACACCACTATCAACAGCCAGCTGGATCTACTACGTCCCATAGTAACACCCCAAACTCTATCCGTGAGTTGACCAGTTGCAGCTCCACACATTAGTCAACATGACCTACCCAGGCTTCTCAGTAGAGCAGTAGACTCCAGGCAGTCATCTTCCAATGCGGCTAAAGACTAAAGGCCCGGGTGGGCGGGTGTGTGACTGGGCTGTGGGCCAGGGCAGTATAACTCATTCACTCTGTCTGGGAAAAGCAGCTCTGGTCCACAGCGCCAATAAAAGACTAGGCAGGGAGCTTTACGGTCACAGGGCCAGTGAGGGACAGGCTGTTTATCAGGCTAAACAGCGTCCCAGTGACACGCAAAGTGGTAATAGTATGCTTCAGCTAAAAGGCTGCGCTGCTAACTGCTAACTCTACTGCTAACCCTATCCTAATCCTAACAGCTTTAGCAACATACTTGCTAAATATCAGAGCCCACACGTATCAGTATGCTATACAGTAGTAGTCTAGGCCCAGGCATTTTACTTGACCATATGCCCTGACAAGGAAACTGAGCCTGAGGCTATAGATATCAGAATAGTTCAGGTCACATGGGAAGAAACATCTTTGGGCCCTACATACTACATACAGTCCGTCATCTAGCTACCTTGATGATGAAGCGTTATTGAAATTGCAATTAAGGGATCTAGTGTCCCAGGGTCGCATAGCATTTCCAATTAGACCTGTATGATGAATTTGTGTGTGTGTGTGTGTGTGTGTGTGTGTGTGTGTGTGTGTGTGTGTGTGTGTGTGTGTGTGTGTGTGTGTGTGTGTGTGTGTGTGTGTGTGTGTGTGTGTGTGTGTGTGTGTGTGTGTGTGTGTGTGTGTGTGTGTGTGTGTGTGTGTGGTAACTAGAGAATGCAGGCAAGGGACTGGCTTTGGAACATAATTACAACAGTAGGAAAGTGATCACAGGCTTGTAATGGAGAACTGGAGCAGCTAGGGTGAGAGTGAATAAAATATAAATTAATAAGTCAAAATGGGTAACTCAATCATGTTAATGGAGAAAGACATCAACAAAGCAATTTAGATGAAGCTGCTTTTAACCACCTGCCCAGGGAGTCGATGGGAATTGCCCTCTTGTCTAAATCTGGCACATGGTGGCACTTGTTTCCTGTGTACTGCCCCTTTCAAATAAATGTAATTAAAACTATTCATTTAAACATCTCCAAACATTCCAGAAGCAGAAATGTAAACTTTGGTCATTTGGCCTCACTTCACAGTCTAGTGTATGCTGTATGTTTTCAGGATGTGGCTTTCTGCTTCTGTGCAGACTGATACCCTCCCTTCTCCACTTGTGTTATCACAGATAAGAACCAGGAAGCAGCAACATGTGCTAGTCTTAGAACTGCCTGTGCAATGGAGGAGCAAGGGCGTGAGTCAGAGATACATGCTTTTAGACCCATCATTACATTTTAGACTCAAGAGATGCAGGCCATATATCCAGAGGCCGTCACTGACAAGCATTATTCAACAACACCCCATCAGCTTTGAGTGATGTATGACACCACATATACATCCATCTGTTCAACTAGGAAACACAACATCACACATACCCCCAGGCTAGCTATAGTGTCAGTGAGTGTCCACTGTTATAGATAGGGGCTCCCAAGTGGCGCAGCGGTCTAAGGCACTGCATCTCAGTGCTGGAGGCATCACTACAGACCCTGGTTTGATTCCAGGCTGTATCACAACCGGACGTGATTGGGAATCCCGTAGGGCGGCGCACAATTGGCCCAGACTCGTCCAGGTTATGGTTTGGCCGGGGTAGGCTGTCATTGTAAATAAGAATTTGTTCTTATTCCCCCTCAGGAGACTGAAAAGATTTGGTATGTGTCCTCAGATACTCAAAAGGTTATACAGCTACACCATTGAGAGCATCCTGACTGGTTGCATCACTGCCTGGTATGGCAACTGCTCGGCTTCCGACCGCAAGTCACTACAGAGGGTAGTGCGTACGGCCCAGTACATCACTGGGCCAAGCTTCCTGCCATCCAGGACCTCTATACCAGGCGGTGTCAGAGGAAGGCCCTAAAAATGGTCAAAGACTCCAGCCACCCTAATCACAGACTGTTCTCCCTGCTACCGCACGGAAAGCGGTACCAGAGCGCCAAGTCTATGTCCAAGAGGCTTCTAAACAGCTTCTACCCCCAAGCCATAAGACTCCTGAAGATCTAATGAAATGGCTACCCAGACTATTTGCATTGCCCCCCCCCCCTCTGGAACGCTGCTGCTACTCTCTGTTATTATCTATGCATAGCCATTTTAATAACTCAACCTACATATTACCTCAATTACCTCGACACCGGTGCCCCCGTACATTGACTATGTGCCAGTACCCCCTGTATATGGTCCTGCTATTGTTATTTACTGCTGCTCTTTAATTATTTGTTATTCTTATCTCTTACTTTTTTAAATGTATTTTCTTAACTGCATTGTTGGTTAAGGGCTTGTAAGCAAGCATTTCACTGTAAGGTCTACACCTGTTGTATTCGGCGCATGTGACAAATCAAATATGATTTGATTTGAAAAAGGTTTTTTTTATACAAAAATGAAAACGAGGTTGAAGTAATAACATGTTCAACTACTTAAGACATTGCCTCAAATCTAGGTTGTGCTTTTAGATTTCGAGAAAATGAACAACCAAAGAATAATCTATCACTTCTCAAACCCCAACTAAATATAAACCCCAAACCCCGGCCTGGTCTGCTTGGTCTGTTTTGCAAGCGTTCCCGGAAGTCTCACGTTGTTGCGCCTCTGGGTTTAGAAACTCTGTGGTATTATCACATTCACATGAATGATTAGAATATGACTACGATTCTCTATTAATATCAGTGATGTAGTGGCTTAGCTGGCTAAATAATACTAGCCAGAGCCCCTCAACATTATTGCAATAGAAGTATCTGCTGGCAACTGGCCCCTGACTGACTGACATATCTAAAAGTGACTATTTATCAGTTGTGCATTCTCAGAGAGTCGGTTTTTGTTTGTTTGGGGGGGATGTCTGTTGACACGGCTTGGGTCGCAGGACGGTTTTAAAGTGGCCTTTTGTCCGGGATCTCGCAAACACAATGTCAGCAGCGTCTCTAGTTGCCTACTTGAGTCGGCTCCGAGATGGGGTGGTTAGTTTATCGTCTCAGTCCCTTGGCCTGTGCCGTGAGAGGGCGGAGTAAGCAGTTTGAGAGAGTGATGAATGTGCTGCTAAAAAGGCAAATCGGGCGGACGCAGGCGAACATAAAAAAACAAACCACTGTTCATGATTCCACTCATTCGCAAAGAGGCAGACCTGTGTGATTAGAACTCAGTCAGATTAAGAAAATAAGCTTTCTGAGCTTTGATCAGCGCTGGGATCAATATTTAGATGTTGATTCGTAAATTATTTTCTTTATTGTGTATAACATTTATATTTGTATAAAAAAAATTCTCTTCAAATTAGACAAAATTACTGAGGTCCGGACCTCGGTGTCCTCATATGTTGTTACGGCCCTGGTCAGTGAAACTCAAATCAACTGAGCACCTTGAGTCCAAGGGCAATACCCAAGGATACTACTATTTGCATATTCCATTGCAGAAGGCTCTGGTGAGTTCCATTGTGGGTGTATTCTGGAGCTATTGGGTGGGTGTATTCTGTAGTCCTCTGGTTTGCAGATTCCAAAACTGTGCGTGTCTGTGATTATTTGGTGCATCCATCCAGTAGGAAGAACTGTGGTCAGTGTGTCTCTCTAGAGATGGGATTAGTATAAATTCCTACTGAGTCTGGCCATGAAGGGCAGATGGCCAGGCCAGCACTGGGCTTACTGATAACTGATAACTGATAACTAAGTGTCTGGGACAGGGTAGGGCCTGGCCTATTATGGGGTATATAGGAACTATATACGTATTGGGGTTATTCAGGGATACATACTGCATAGTCACTGCTATTCCAGCTTAGTTATTTATTGGTCAGGGACCATGACAGTAGGACATAACTGTTTGTCTTGTCAATAAATCTATCAGATTTACACAGAAACAGTGATCCTCTTTATTCTTTCTTTATTCTCCCGGATAGTCACCAGTTGAAGGAATGTTCTTTGGATTTTCAAGTCCCTCAGTCGAGCACCTGATCCCCCTTTTTCATTTAAGCTGGCCTGAAGCGCGTTTGCGTATACCTTTTTTTCCCAGTAGGACAGAACTGTCGAGGCATTCTTGGAGGTTTGCCCTCCCACACAAAGACAGCAGAGCCATGGGAGGTCAAGAAAATCATTAAGCAACAGAGACTCAGCAGGAGAAGATTATGGCTATGGGTGTTATATTACCTCTGATTCAACACCAGTCATGGGAATACTGAGCTGCTTTCATGGACAATAGACATATAAACAAAACACAAGTTCATATCTCACAATAGGCCTGCACTGTGGATTATTGCTCAGACAGCTATAGCAAGGACAAATTTGATATATTTTCAGTTAGCGCCTACATAATGAATTTACTGTATATTGATAGGCCTATGTGTTATTTAGGGCATTTGATTAGAGTAATGAGTGGTCAATGGTCGGTCGCATTCCAGGGTCTTTAAATCAAGGCTCCCTATGCAGCTAAAACGGTTGGTGTGTTGTTCATGCGGTGCTGCAGTGGTTTGCGGTGTGCTCTATTGATCATGGGACTAGGCCTATTGATCAGCTCTCCACAGTGGTGGACTTGCCATAAGGCAGAATAGGCAATTGTCTCAGGCCTCACATCATCAAGGGGTCTTGTGAGCTGGGCAAAATTTAAAACAAATAATACTTGGAATAATTAATTTTTTATAATTTCTCCGCTTGAGGCTCCACGCAAGGCCACCCCCCTCATTCATATTCCATTCACCCAGCTCAATGTAATGTAACATCGATAGGTTTAGGCTACTACATGATCATTTTCCCTATACCCATCATGAGGTTGCTACAACCTAGCCTAAGAATGAAAGTTTATAACGTAGTTGCACAGGTCGAGAGACAATTGGAGTAACCAAGGTGACAGACAGTGACACATTCAATATTGCCTTGCCCACTCTTGCCTGCATCTAGCTGATCTAGGGTGTAATCATTAGTCCAAACAGTTGCAAACAAGGACAAATTCTGGTAGGTTTATCCCCGTTTCTTTCTGTTTAAGAAACGTTTTCAACAGATCACCCGCACACACAGTTCACTTTCATAGCAGCCACATACAAACAGCAACATCACTTTGCTCGTTGTATTATTCCTTCTCGCATCTACCTGCTCTCCTTCTCTCACATTTTCCCTTCGCTTGTGGAATTCAGTGCACAACACAACAGCTCTCTGTGACCAGGCAAAAAAAAATATTCAATCCAAACCTTCATACCATAACCGCTAACCACTACACACAGCCTACATCGTTGTCAATGTCACCATATTAGCTAATGTCATAGTCAACATAGCTACTAGAACTAATGTGTTAGTAAACCCGCTACAATCACGCAGTACAGTGTAAAGCAAGCAGTTTAGCAGTTACACCGGCGGGCCCCAGTGGCAATAAATTAATAAAACCGAAAGTTTACCTTGACTTGGAAGAGTTCCGGTGTTGGATAGCCAGCTAATATAAATAGCATTTCTCTCTTTTTGAGCTGGGTGTTTGAGTAGGCTAAATTAGCGAGCTGCATTAGCTAGTTATGTAAGTGGAAGTAAAAAAAAAAATATATATATATATATATAGCTCTCTCTCTCTGCTGCTTCTCCTTAATTTTTTTATAAATTAATTTGTTCAAAACTGTTCAACTATTGTCTATCTCTACTCACCACATGTTATGCACTGCAGTGCTAGGTAGCTGTAGCTTTGTGTACTAGATTCATTCTCTGATCCTTTGATTGGATGGACAACATGTCAGTTCATGCTGCAAGAGCTCTGATAGGCTGGAGGACATCCTCCGTAAGTCTTAATAATTACTGTGTAAGTCTATGAATGGGGTTCAATAGGTTTTGTATTAAAGTCAATGTACCCTGAGGTGGATAGTAAATAGCTTGTCCTCTGGCTACACCATGGTGCAACCCCAAAGAGTGCTGTTGGGGCTACAGTAGACCTTCATTCCAAAACAGTGTGTTTTAATCCGTTTGGTGACATTAATATATTTAGTATAGTTTTATCTAAAAAGGCTAACTTTTTTAATGTTTCACTATTTTTATTTTTAGGAAATTCACTGAGTAGGATTGTCCTCCCTTTCCTCCTCTGAGGAGCCTCTGCTGACATTAACCCTAACCTTAACCCCTAACCCCTAGCCTAGTTAACATTAGCCACCTAGCTATGCTAACATTAGAATGCTAACATTGGAATTCGTAAGATATCATACATTTAGCAAATTCGTAACATATTGTACGAATTGCAATTTGTAACATATTGTAGGAATTGCCATTTGTCATATTGTGATCATAATATATCATACAAAATGGATGATGGACATCCACAACTTAATACATGCCATACTAAACTTAACATATCATACTATTTCGAGTGTTCCAGATAAACGCTTACAATGTTATCTCTGCCCCTGAGTCCAGGTTGTAAAACCTGGGCTCTGCCTGGGGCATCCAAATGACTAAATCCGCCCCTGGCTCTGCAGGCCCTACTGCGCACGGCGCAGTGTGTGTTGTGGCCTGTAGCAAGAGACAAAAGGGCCACAACAACAAATACAGCAAGACTGACACGTTGCGCTCCGATTCTCCATCGTCAGTCTATAATCTTCTTATGAGGTCACACATTGAGCATTCCCCCGACAGGTGAGGGAATTTAAATCTCCATTGTATTGAAACAACATTGAATCACCCACGACGTTGTCACGCATTTCAGCCACGGTTTGGTCATTGTCTACCAAACCTTTTCATTCAAGGCGAGATATTGTACAATCTTTGCCAGGCAGCTTTAGAGATCAGCAGTGGTGGACTAGCTTACTTACAACTGCATGATGCTACGGATCTGGAGGTGGCTCGGTGTGGTGATGGTAGAGCGCACATAAATAACGGGAAACTGTAGGAGAGCACAGCTCTCTCCCCTCTTCCACCGGCCACTTACCTCACGATGGGTCCGAGCTGCAGGATGTGAAGCAGCAGAACAAGCGGTCGGTCCCTGCTAAGGTCCCGGTGAATGAAGGTGAGCGTTAGCTGCACGAGCACCGACGTTACTAGGGTGAAGAGGAGGGTGAGCCCTTGCCAGATCTGGTCGCCGTCGGAGCGGTATGTGGAGCTGAGGTAGAGGGCTGCCGTGGTCTCAGCCGTGAACAGAGACACCGACACAAATATGGAGCTGGGGAGTCGCATCCTCACTCACTCAGCCATCGGGGAAGGCGGGCCGCTCTTCCCTACCATCGTGCATTAACCGAGAGCCGACTCCGAGAGGGAGATGCTCTCCTGTCGAGCGCTTGCTGTGTCTAGGGCTCATCTATTTGACAGGCTTTTTCTCGCCTAGTGGTGTTGTTCCGGAAAGGACCGGAAGGTGGCGCGGTGAGCTCGCATTGCGCTCATGTGTGCGGAGAACTAATGATAAAAACACATTCAGAGGCGCCCTCATCGCTGTTCAACAACAACAAAAATAACAGTAATTATCCTCAATTTGGAAGGCTTTAGTGATCCTGCAAATCAATAAATTACACATTTAAGGAAAAAATGCCACAATATTACAGGAGGCTTTACATGAAAATATCAATAGGCCCACATTATAGTATACAGTATACATTATCAAGAGGTTATCTTTAAAGACCAGGAAGCCTTTAGGCTATCTACATATTGACAATGCAACACATGGAAACATTGACCTCAACAGATTTCCTCCCCCAAAAATTGCGTCACAGATACAGTCTAATCTAGTGTTCTCAAGTAAGGCCAGTTCAGAGAGTAACATCACAGATAGCGTCCATAAGAAATTGGGCATTTTTCAACTGGAGAGTAGCTCACCAAATATCAGGGTACAAATGAATGTACGGCTGTTGCCATACAGTGAAGCAAATGGCTCATGTTAAAACCTCCGTTTAATGCGTCTTAAGAAAGTTGCAATAAAGTTGCAAGAGTTCCCAGGTGATAAACAATGGTTTGAGTTGATCGAGATTACTAATGATGATATTTGGACCTATTTTAACAGCACCCTCAAGTGAACCATGTGTTGATCTGTGTAGGCCTAATACCTATCAGTATGCTAAGTATGCCGTATTATACAGTGCTCTCCATTACTCTTATTTGTATTTGCATTAGCACAGTAAACAGAGAAACTGGATATAATGTCGAGATGCTTGTGTCTCCGCCCGAACAATGGGATTCATAGTCCACAACGACGGGCCCTATCACGGCCAGAAGTGATGCAGCCTGGATTTGAACCAAGTACTGCAGTGACACCTCTTGTACTGAGATGCAGTGTTTTAGACCACTGCGCCACTGTACATTATCATCTAAAGGATGATCGAGAGCATCCTGTCGGGCTGTATCACCGCCTGGTACTGCAACTGCACCGCCCTCAACCGCAAGGCTCTCCAGAGGGTAATGCGGTCTGCACAATGCATCACTGGGGGCAAACTACCTGCCCTCCAGGACACCTACAACACCCGATGTCACAGAAAGGCCAAAAATACTGAGACTGTACTGAGACTGTAAAACAGCTTCTATCTCAAGGCCATCAGACTGTTAAACAGCCATAGAGAGGCTGCTGCCAACATACAGACTCAAATCTCTGACCACTTCAATAAATGAATGTAATAAAGGTATCACTCGTCACTTTAAATAACGCCACTTTAATAATGTTTTCATATCCTACATTACTCATCTCATATGTACATTTGAAGTCGGAAGTTTACATACACTTAGGTTGGATTCATTAAAACTCGTTTTTCAACCACTCCACACATTTCTTGTTAACAAACTATAGTTTTGACAAGTCGGTTAGGACATCTACTTTGTGCATGACACAAGTAATTTTTCCAACAATTGTTCAGACAGATTATTTCACTTAATAGCACAATTCCAGTGTGTCAGAAGTTTACATACACTAAGTTGACTGCCTTTAAACAGCTTGGAAAATTCCAGAAAATGATGTCATGGCTTTAGAAGCTTCTGATAGGCTAATTGACATCATTTGATTCAATTGGAGGTGTACCTGTGGATGTATTTCAAGGCCTACCTTCAAACTCAGTGCCTCTTTGCTTGACATCATTGGAAAATCAAAAGAAATCAGCCAGGAACTCAGAAAAAAATGGAGACCTCCACAAGTCTGGTTCATCCTTGGGAGCAATTTCCAAATGCCTGAAGGTACCACGTTCATCTGTACAAACAATAGTACACATGTATAAACACCATGGGACCACGCAGCCATCATACCGCTGAGGAAGGAGACGCGTTCTGTCTCCTAGAGATGAACATACTTTGGTGCGAAAAGTGCAAATCAATCCCAGAACAACAGCAAAGGATCTTGTGAAGATGCTGGAGGAAACAGTTACAAAAGTATCTATATCCACAGTAAAACGAGTCCTATATCGACATAACCTGAAAGGCCGCTCAGCAAGGAAGAATCCACTTCCCTAAAAACACATAAAGCCAGACTACGGTTTGCAACTGCACATGGGGACAAAGATCGTACTTTTTGGAGAAATGTCCTCTGGTCTGATGAAACAAAAATAGAACTGTTTGGCCACAATGACCATCGTTATGTTTGGAGGAAAAAGGGGGAGGCTTGCAAGCCGAAGAACACCATCCCAACTGAAGAACGGGGGTGGCAGCATCTTGTTGTGGGGGTGCTTTGCTGCAGGAGGGACTGGTGCATTTCACAAAATAGATGGCATCATGAGGAAAGAAAATGATGTGGATATATTGAAGCAACATCTCAAGACATCAGTCAGGAAGTTAAAGCTTGGTCGCTAATGGGTCTTCCAAATGGACAATGACCCCAAGCATACTTCCAAAGTTGTGCCAAAATGGCTTAAGGACAACTAAGTCAAGGTATTGGAGGGGCCATCACAAAGCCCTGACCTCAATCCCATAGAAAATGTGTGGGTAGAACTGAAAAAGTGTTTGCGAGCAAGGAGGCCTACAACCTGACTCAGTTACACCAGCTCTGTCAAGAGGAATGGGCCGGGGGCCTCCCGGGTGGCGCAGTGGTCTAGGGCACTGCATCGCAGCGCTAGCTGCGCCACCAGAGTCTCTGGGTTCGCGCCCAGGCTCTGTCGCAGCCGGCCGCGACCGGGAGGTCCGTGGGGCGACGCACAATTGGCCTAGCGTCGTCCGGGTTAGGGAGGGTTTGGCCGGTAGGGATATCCTTGTCTCATCGCGCTCCAGCGACTCCTGTGGCGGGCCGGGCGCAGTGCGTGCTAACCGAGGGGGCCAGGTGCACGGTGTTTCCTCCGACACATTGGTGCGGCTGGCTTCCGGGTTGGAGGCGCGCTGTGTTAAGAAGCAGTGCGGCTTGGTTGGGTTGTGCTTCGGAGGACGCATGGCTTTCGACCTTCGTCTCTCCCGAGCCTGTACGGGAGTTGTAGCGATGAGACAAGATAGTAATTACTAGTGATTGGATACCACGAAAATTGGGGAGAAAAGGGGGTAAAAAAAATAAAATAATAATAATAATAAAATTAAAAAAAGAGGAATGGGCCAAAATTCACCCAGCTTGTGGAAGGCTACCCAAAACATTTGAACCAAGTTAAACAATTTAAAGGCAATGCTACTAAATACTAATTGAGTGTTTGTAAACTTCTGACCCACTGGGAATGTGATGAAAGAAATGAAAGCTGAAATAAATCATTCCCTCTACTATTATTCTGACATTTCACATTCTTAAAATAAAGTGGAGATTCTAACTGACCTAAGACAGGGAATTTTTACTAGGAATAAATATCAGGAATTGTGAAAAACTGAGTTTAAATGTATTTGGCTAAGGTGTATGTAAACTTCCCACTTCAACTGTATATACTGCATTCTATACCATTTACTGCATCTTGCCTTTGCCATACGGCCATTGCTCATCCATATATTTATATGTACATATTCTTATTCATCCCTTTACATTTGTGTGTATAAGGTAGTTGTTGTGAATTTGTTAGATTACTTGTTAGATATTACTGCACTGTTGGAACTAGAAGCACAAGCATTTTGCTACACTCGCATTAACATCTGCTAGCCATATGTATGTGACCAATAAAATTGATTTGATTTGAAAGGGAGGCCTTCGTATTTTCACCTGACAGGAAATAAAGCAGAACGTCAATGTCAGCAGAGCATAGATGTTGTGGGAGAAATGTCCCACGTTGATAGCGACACCCTCACCCTCAGATATTAACAACACAGTTCATCTAAGAATCACATAAACACTTCACAATAATAAAAGAACAATCAGTGATCACATAACCAGTTCAAGTTTTAATTCTGTGGTGAGCCATCCTTGTAATGTAAGGAGGAAGGAAGGATGCATTGTTCAACCGTAGCCTTAATCACACAAACACACTGAAGAGTGGGAACTCTGATTGGTCGGGCTGAAGGAGGTCAACCAAGAAGCAAACGGTTCCAGACAGGCCCTCAAACAGACTATAAACACTGGTGACTGAGCAGGAGCCCACCTTGAACTCTTCCGTAAACAGGAAACCTGCAAACCTGTGGGGAGAAAAGAGGATACTTGGGTCAGGGCAGAGGAAGAGGCGAAGCTTGTGGGTCCACTACCGTCAACATCTGTCCACGCAGTGTTATTCAATGTGTTTCTATGGGCTCATTGAGCTTAATAAGCAGACTGATAAGCATATCGACTGTCTTCCCACCTTTGGGACAACGACTCCCATTGTTAGGGTGGAGACAAAATCATCTCGTCATTATATACAGTATCTTTGGTGAGGGTGAGGCAGGACAGGGGGTTGCATCTCAATAGTCAAAAGTTGCTTCCTCTTCTCATGTCCTATCTCCACATATGCGCTGATGTGAAAGAGCACGTCAGGTGAAAGCACTACACTGCAAGGAATCCACTACGTTGCTTTAACCCAGCCTGTGTTTTCAGATCAGTGCAGACCAAGGAGAGGAAGCCACTAGAAGCTATGGACTTTCATCAAGGGTGAGATAAGGGGAGATAAACAAAGAAATTAGATATTAGAAGAGTACAGGAGACAGAGAAAGAGAGAGAGGCTCCAACTGAGCCTCCATGCCTCTGAGCACGGTAGATGTATTTGGAGTTCCCTGTGAGGCGGTACAGTAACATGAAGACGTAGGGACTGCCTGCCACCCCATGGCAGATCCCTGGACCTTTCTTCAGCAGGCCCTTCTGCCACACCTGCTCCCCACTGCGGATGCATGTGTCTAGGTACTGGGGCTTCCTATTGATCAGGTAGGCTTTGGCAAAGAGGTAGGCTACACCTGGGAAGAGGCATGAGCATCAATTACATTGGAAACCTGGGAAACCACTTACCTTATCTAAATCAGGACATCAATCAATTAAGAGCCAGATTGAAAGTGTACCTGGGGCTCCATGGCACCAGTGCACCAGCTCATTCTCCCTCTCTGTCATGGCTCCCAGCTCGGCTGGCTAGTTACAGTTCTGCTCCTGGTTCATGAGGAAGTCCACACTCTGCCAGACCAGATCCCTGTCCCCTCCATTCAGCACCTCCTAGTAACACAGCAGCATCTGCAGCACCGACGACAGGCCATGGGCCGCACCTGGGGAGAGAAACACAGGTGCACACACACACCACACACACACAAGCAGCACATACATGATTCAATAGCCAGCATCCATTCAAAAAGACAGCCTCTCTGATTCCATTAGAGAATACCCTGTGACTCTTGCAGTCAAATGCTGGACACATGGAACACGTGTGTTCTATTGAGGTGGTGGGTCCAGGTCTGGGTACTGTGTTCTGTTGAGGCAGTGGGTCTGGGTACTGTGTTCTATTGAGGCAGTGGTTCTGGGTACTGTGTTCTGTTGAGGCAGTGGTTCTGGGTACTGTGTTCTATTGAGGCAGTGGGTCTGGGTACTGTGTTCTGTTGACAGTGGTTCTGGGTACTGTGTTCTGTTGAGGAAGTGGGTCTGGGTACTGTGTTCTGTTGAGGCGGTGGGTCTGGGTACTGTGTTCTGTTGAGGCGGTGGGTCTGGGTACTGTGCTCTGTTGAGGAAGTGGGTCTGGGTGCTGTGCTCTGTTGAGGCAGTGGTTCTGCGTACTGTGTTCTGTTGAGGCGGTGGATCTGGGTACTGTGTTCTGTGCTCTGTTGAGGCGGTGGGTCTGGGTACTGTGTTCTGTTGAGGCGGTGGGTCTGGGTCTGGGTACTGTGTTCTGTTGAGGCGGTGGGTCTGGATACTGTGTTCTGTTGAGGTGGTGGGTCTGGGTACTGTGTTCTGTTGAGGCGGTGGGTCTGGGTACTGTGTTCTGTTGAGGCGGTGGGTCTGGGTACTGTATTCTGTTGAGGCGGTGGGTCTCGGTACTGTGTTCTGTTGAGGCGGTGGGTCTGTGTCTGGGTACTGTGCTCTGTTGAGGCAGTGGGTCTGGGTACTGTGTTCTGTTGAGGCGGTGGGTCTCGGTACTGTGTTCTGTTGAGGCGGTGGGTCTGTGTCTGGGTACTGTGCTCTGTTGAGGCAGTGGGTCTGGGTATTGTGTTCTGTTGAGGCGGTGGGTCTGGGTACTGTGTTCTGTTGAGGCGGTGGGTCTGGGTACTGTGTTCTGTTGAGGCGGTGGGTCTGGGTATTGTGTTCTGTTGAGGCGGTGGGTCTGGGTATTGTGTTCTGTTGATGCGGTGGGTCTGGGTATTGTGTTCTGTTGAGGCGGTGGGTCTGGGTACTGTGCTCTGTTGAGGCGGTGGGTCTGGGTATTGTGTTCTGTTGAGGCGGTGGGTCTGGGTATTGTGTTCTGTTGAGGCGGTGGGTCTGGGTACTGTGTTCTGTTGAGGCGGTGGGTCTGGGTACTGTGTTCTGTTGAGGCGGTGGGTCTGGGTATTGTGTTCTGTTGAGGCGGTGGGTCTGGGTACTGTGTTCTGTTGAGGCGCTGGGTCTGGGTACTGTGTTCTATTGAGGCGGTCGGTCTGGGTACTGTGCTCTGTTGAGGCGGTGGGTCTGGGTACTGTGCTCTGTTGAGGAAGTGGGTCTGGGTACTGTGTTCTGTTGAGGCGGTGGGTCTGGGTCTGGGTACTGTGTTCTGTTGAGGCGGTGGGTCTGTGTCTGGGTACTGTGTTCTGTTGAGGCGGTGGGTCTGGGTACTGTGTTCTGTTGAGGCGGTGGGTCTGGGTACTGTGTTCTGTTGAGGCGGTGGGTCTCGGTACTGTGCTCTGTTGAGGCGGTGGGTCTGTGTCTGGGTACTGTGTTCTGTTGAGGCGGTGGGTCTGGGTACTGTGTTCTGTTGAGGCGGTGGGTCTGTGTCTGGGTACTGTGTTCTGTTGAGGCGGTGGGTCTGGATACTGTGTTCTGTTGAGGTGGTGGGTCTGGGTCTGGGTACTGTGGCTGCTACTGGGCTTTCACCTATCTAGTCCTTTCAGGTAAGAGCAAAGGCGTCACACAAATGACAAAGAGGTCATTTAAGGCCCTCATGACAATATAAACTCATTAGCAATCCCGCCTCCTGCCACTCAACCATGTAGGCTAGACATGTAGGCCTACTTACCCAAATACTTTGTCCCATAGTAGGAGTACATGAGAGGAAAGGGTTTTCTCTTCCTTGTGGCATACTGTTTACCAGACTCTATGATAGCCTGGCAAATGGCCTGGATCTGATCCTTGCTAAGAATGTGTGAAATTAGATTTGATAAGTGTTATTTCATTAAAGTAATGTTTGAGATCAGGGAATATGGAGCCAAGAGAGGCAGTAGAGATACATTATTTTTCAGGTCATATTTCTCCTGGTCAGTAGCCCTAAACATTTTTTGATTTTAGTAATTGGTATTTTCCCTGTTCCCTCAGGCTCTCACCTCTATCCCCAGTTTCTGTTTCAGAACCAGGGCAGCGCACAGGTACCCCGCCCGCCCCACGAACAGCTCGTCAGAGCCGCACTCCAAGAAATTGATGGGTGAGCATATCTTCCACAGGTTCCGAAATTTGGTAAGCGGCTTGACGAAGTCCGCCAAGCCCAGGGCTTTGTACACCATCGCGGCAACGGCATAGATGTCCGCCCCGCCGAGGAGAAAGGAGGCCTGCATGTTTGTGTCCTTCTCCCCATCCACGTACCCAACAGACACGTCAATGATCTGCTTTGAGGTTTTGAGATAAGTATCCATATGGTCGGAAAACAAAGCACATTCGGAGACATGGTACAGCTTGTATGCCACCCCAGCGGGTCCGTCGTATAGCCCACCATCGCAGTCAGTGGATCCGAGTGGCACCTTGTATAGAATCTTCTCTATAAAAGGCATTGGCCGTGGGTACCACCGATTCGACGCCTTGACCTACGAGGAACTTACCTTTGTAGTCGGCGAAACAGTTGGCAAAGCAACGGGTGTTTTCCATCACCAATGGAAAGAAGCAATGCACTGGCCAATAGCCTACCACTGACTGTTAAACGCCTTGGATAAAATGTCTAGTAGCCTAATGTTGGTGATGATCAGGCGTCTTTATGGAACCCGGAAAGGTCTTATTCTACCAACCATAAACTACCTAAGATTTATGGGACTTGTATTCTCAACACCGCATTCTCTATCCCCCTCAATCAATGCCGATTTGTTATTGTTATTCCAACATCACATGTGCCTAGTGTTTGAAGACAATTATTTTTGTTAATCAATCGATTAAAGCAAATTATTCCAACCACTTTTGATCAGAAAAATCACAGACCAGCAACAAGTCTTATCTCATAGGCATACATGCCTTCCAAGTACAGGCGTGTTACCAGTAGATGGTGGTATATGCACAAGTTTACACACGGCTTGTTTATCATGCAATGAACGTCAAATGTAAAGTATACTTTTTTCCCATTTAGTTTAAAACCAAACAAAGTTGGACATAGTTAGTAGGCCTATAGACCAAAAATGCCTATGGGAACGTTCTATTCCCCTTTGATCACTGAATGCAATGCAAGTAGACAGGACTCAGCTATATATGATACACGATGTCCATAAACAGACGGTAGTCACGTTTATTTCGTAGCAGATCAAAGCAAGAGTGCCTTAGCTGGCCGTAGCCCCCGTTGAGAAATATTTTTCAAACGGGAGAGGATGAGGGCGTAATGCACAGATGTACTCGCGGTTCCATATACGGCTAGACCGTCGGACCAGATGCTGTCGGTGGTGCTAAAACTCATTGCGGCACAATGAGCGGCACAAAGACAACATTATATAAATAATTGTAATATAGTTAAGAGAGTTCACGACGTTCAGGAAAGTGCTTTTAATAGATTATTTTTAGATTAAATTTATATTTCTTAGATTACTTTAATTCCTATTGTTTCCTGCTGCGGTTGTAACCCTATGGGAGGTGGTAATTGTATAAGGAGTCTTGAATGACTCATTCAAACGATGGCTTTTAGAAATAACTGATTTCTCTCTGGGATATCCACAGTCTATTTCAGACAAATGAACTGAACAATAGAGATGAGTTAATTTTATACACAAATAATCAGTTCTCTATGCGATAGAGGGGAGCGTTGGTTGCCTGGGAAATCCAGATAATAATCTGAACTATGATGTAAATTCTGTCCCCTTTCATTGAAGTGAAGACAGGGAGAGAGGCTGAATGTCATTTATGATTGAGTTAGAAAAATAAAATGCCATCAATGCTCTGAAACCTGTGCCCTTTCCTTATCTTAAATTAATAATAATAACTTCCAGCCCTGGCCATGCTTGAGCAAGATCTCAGTGGTAATCAGATATCACAGAGCACTCTGAAAGAACAGACAATCGATTTTACTCCTGTAATATCAAACTACTAGACGTTAGATCGCATGTGATTGATTAATCAAATTCTAGTATATAGGTGTTATTTCAGCTGGCTAACACAGTTCTGTGGCATGCGGGAGAGCCAATGTAGAACCATGGTCAGGCACAGATGCTTTGTGCCATGTCTACTCCTATAATATGTTTATACCCTGCTGGGCATAGGAGGACGTTCTGGGATGCTGGATCCTAAATGTTTTGAGATTGTGACCTAAAGTTTTTAGAATATTCCTCTAATCAACCAGTTAAGGTATAAAATATGCACTTTGCGGCATGTTAGACTATTTCACATCAAAGTATACCACAAAAAAGACTGGTACACATGACTCTACCGGATCTTCCAACACAGCCTAGTTGTGAAAATTGCACCTATTTTAGTGAGATACCAGTGTGCTCTCTCTGAAGTGGTGCACGACATGTGACATCATCTGCTGCTTTTAGTCCGAGGTACCGAGCAATGCTGAGGACCTTTGGAGATCTATTCATCAAGTATGAGGGGCTATTGTGCCTCCTTCAATCAGTGGATAACACTCTCCGTGTGGAAACCATTAGTGTGCTGTTATGGAGTGGATGAATGTCATTCGGTTCATGTGTTTTTAATTGACAGTTTCTAAGGAGTCGTGACTGAGAGCAATGAAGTGGCTAAACTGGTCACTCCCTACTGGTCACCTCTTCGCCCCAACCCCAAAAATGTCAAGCCACGATCACCAGCAACAAAACAGGACTCACCGTCACACTGCTCCCCTTTGAGGTGTACTGTTTTCAAATGTTTTCCCTAATCATGTAAGAAATACAATACATTGCTTACATGAAATACAATTACAGCATGTAAAAAAGGTTATCATCTGCAGTGTGAATGATGCAAAGAATGTCAAACTATCAGATATATATGTAGTGTTCTCTCATCAACCCTCATCGTATATTGAGTCGGCATCTGTGTGGCCAGCATCCCGGAGTCGCCTCCTCACTGTTGACGTTGAGACTGATGTTTTGCGGGTACTATTTAATGAAGCTGCCAGTTGAGGACTTGTGAGGCGTCTGTTTCTCATACTAGACACTAATAATACTAGACACTGTAATAATCATACTACTACTGCTGCTACTAGTGATGAGGTAGAAATATGAAACTATGTACATATATTCCATATATAAACATATATAAACTAACAACTTAATTTCCTGAGAGCAAAGTTGTACCCTTGGAATGCTGACATCAACTGCTGATGTCAACTTTATCCTTGAATGCTGTGAATTCTGCACAAATATTCATGCAAAGTTGCAGTTGAACTCTTGAGGGTGTTGGATAATTCATGATGTAATTAATTATTACAGACCCTCCTTTGGCTATGAGTTGATTGTGGTGCTCAATAAATATCAAAACAACCAGACAGAAGCAATAGATATTCCAATCCTTGGGAGGATCACTGGGGACAACCGAAGTTGGCATGCAGTATCTCCACTGATATGGGTTAGTGCAGCCTTCAGGTATGCAGCCACACATAGATCTAATATACTTATTAGGGGATGATGATGTAAGGGTTGAAGTAAGTAGCTGCCCATTAAAAGCTTCATTTTGTCAGCACAGCCTGAGCATTGAACAGAGTTGGTTTAACAACAATAACTTTCTAATCAGGGAATAACATGAATCATCTAATTGAGAAGAACACAAAGATTCATTAGGGAATGACGATGTAAGGATTGAAATAAGTAGCCCATTAAAAGCTTCATTTTCTCAGCAGACCTCTTGAGAAATCAGCACACGTGATTTGCACATTGTTGTCTACTGCTCATTTGATTTGATTTGATTTCCATAGGTTAATTATTATTCAAATCCTGTGTGTCTATAATTCAACGGTCCCCTTGTCTTTGTGGCATAGAGTGCAGTGTATTTCAACAAAAGACCAGTCACGGCAGGTAGCCTAGCAGTTAGCGCCTTGGGCCAGTAATCAAAAGGTCGCTGGTTTGAATATCCGAGCCGAAAAGGTTAAACATCTGTCGTTGTGACGTTGAGCAAGGCACTTAACCCACATTTTCAATAGGGGCGCCGTACTACTATGACTGACCCTGTAATAGGGGCGCCGTACTACTATGACTGACCCTGTAATAGGGGCGCCGTACTACTATGACTGACCCTGTAATAGGGGCGCCGTACTACTATGACTGACCCTGTAATAGGGGCACCGTACTACTATGACTGACCCTGTAATAGGGGCACCGTACTACTATGACTGACCCTGTAATAGGGGTGCCGTACTACTATGACTGACCCTGTAATAGGGGCGCCGTACTACTATGACTGACCCTGTAATAGGGGCGCCGTACTACTATGACTGACCCTGTAATAGGGGCGCCGTACTACTATGACTGACCCTGTAATAGGGGTGCCGTACTACTATGACTGACCCTGTAATAGGGGCGCCGTACTACTATGACTGACCCTGTAATAGGGGCGCCGTACTACTATGACTGACCCTGTAATAGGGGCACCGTACTACTATGACTGACCCTGTAATAGGGGCGCCGTACTACTATGACTGACCCTGTAATAGGGGCGCCGTACTACTATGACTGACCCTGTAATAGGGGCGCCGTACTACTATGACTGACCCTGTAATAGGGGCGCCGTACTACTATGACTGACCCTGTAATAGGGGCGCCGTACTACTATGACTGACCCTGTAATAGGGGCGCCGTACTACTATGACTGACCCTGTAATAGGGGCGCCGTACTACTATGACTGACCCTGTAATAGGGGTGCCGTACTACTATGACTGACCCTGTAATAGGGGTGCCGTACTACTATGACTGACCCTGTAATAGGGGCGCCGTACTACTATGACTGACCCTGTAATAGGGGCGCCGTACTACTATGACTGACCCTGTAATAGAGGTGCCGTACTACTATGACTGACCCTGTAATAGAGGTGCCGTACTACTATGACTGACCCTGTAATAGGGGCGCCGTACTACTATGACTGACCCTGTAATAGAGGTGCCGTACTACTATGACTGACCCTGTAATAGGGGCGCCGTACTACTATGACTGACCCTGTAATAGGGGCGCCGTACTACTATGACTGACCCTGTAATAGGGGCGCCGTACTACTATGACTGACCCTGTAATAGGGGTGCCGTAATACTATGACTGACCCTGTAATAGGGGCGCCGTACTACTATGACTGACCCTGTAATAGGGGTGCCGTAATACTATGACTGACCCTGTAATAGGGGTGCCGTACTACTATGACTGACCCTGTAATAGGGGCGCCGTACTACTATGACTGACCCTGTAATAGGGGCGCCGTACTACTATGACTGACCCTGTAATAGGGGTGCCGTACTACTATGACTGACCCTGTAAAACAACCAATTTCACTGCACCTATCTGGTGTATGTGACAATATTACCCATTTTTTGGGCTGTAATATCAGTCAGTGAATCACATAAAATAGCTAATTTCACCGTTATGTATACACATAACATATTGGACACTGAACGTTTAGTGTTTATCATTTAATGAGAAACGTGAAATGGGAAAACTCGTGTGTGTCCATCACGAAAACGTCTTAGTCATTCCATGTGTGATGAATATTCAGTCAATTCCACCATTATCCCAGCTCAATTATTGGCCTCCTGGTGAGGATTGGTGAGGATCTTGACAAAACCAACTTACAGTGGGCTGGGTTATTATCAGAGAATTAACACTTACCACAGGCTCAAAATAAACGAGGACAATGTGATGTAGTTGCATTTTTGAGACAGTAGATAGAATGTTATGTTTTCTTTAACCACCGTTATTTGGGGTATTTTTTACCCTAGCAAATTACAGTTATACATGACAACGGTGTTTCTAATGGTCAGAGACAGAGCACAGGGTAAGGTCTGGGTTGGGACTGAGTTAATGCAAATGGAATATGAAGGTGAATAAGGCGCACCAAACCTACGTCTATGCACCAAACAAACATCCCAGTAGTGTACATTGGTTGCGTGATGGACCGGATCTCCTGAGTTAAGTCCATCCACTTGTCGCATCTCTTTCACCGAATAGGGCAGGGCGCAAGTGACGCACGCCGTCAGTGAGTTCATAACCCCCACACAGATGCCGACTCAATATACGATGAGGGTTGATGAGAGAACACTACATATATATCTGATAGTTTGACATTTTTTGCATCATTCAAATTATTATATTTTTATGTAATTTTTACAGAGACCAAGGTCTCTTTTACAGATGAGCCCTGATATTTAAAGGTTTAGTTTCAGATTGGCAGCTTTGTATGATGCTATTAGGCTATTCTTAATTGGTATTGGGAACACAATAATTTATGAGTCACAACATTTCATTTTTACAGCAAGCCATCCCAAAGGTGGGAATATACTTTTTACAAACTTTCAAGAAAGAAGACACCAACTATGTCTTTGGAGGACTCGTTCATTTTAAACCCTGAGAACATGATTTTTAACGTATCGCAAGTGTCCAGTATCAACACTGAGGTCCAGACGCACTACATTTGGCTGCCCGGTATTGCTATCGCCACCGTCTACGGATTACTAATAATTATTGGACTTATTGGTAACGTCACGCTAATGAGGACGTTTATCACAGTTAAATCCATGCGGACGGTGCCCAACCTGTTCATGTCCAGCCTCGCGCTCGGGGACCTGCTGCTTCTAGTCACGTGCGCTCCGGTGGACGCCAGTCGGTACCTCGCGGACAAATGGCTCTTCGGCCGGGTGGGATGCAAACTCATCCCGTTCATCCAACTCACCTCCGTCGGCGTCTCCGTTTTCACACTCACTGCGCTCTCTGCAGATAGGTAAGGCTTTTATAATCAAATGTGTTGTTTTCTCAATCCCTCCGACGGGAAGTTAAATGACATTTTTCAAGAAAAGTAAAAACAAAAGAACAGCCTTCATTGAAGTTTTCCAACCATTCTTTGGCATTGTAATATGAACAGGCAGGTATGGTAGCACGAACAGGCAGGTCGTGTTATTACACTAGCCTACACTTTCAGCCTGGTTGCAGATGTTGTTCACTGCAGACAAACTCACAGAAGAGAGTGAACTGGTGGGGTTTAGCTCACATACTATAAAGAGGGATCTTGTTTATGCATGACATGTTCATTCTGTGTAGGCCTAATGTAATTCAAGTCCAATCTTTTATTTTGTTCTATTCATCAATTCACTCCTCAAAACTCTTACATGCTGAAAGTTTCTTCAAGTGCAGTCGCAAAAACCGTCAAGTGCTATGATGAAACTGGCTCTCATGAGGACCGCCACAGGAAAGGAAGACCCAGAGTTACCTCTACTGCAGAGGATAAGTTCATTAGAGTTACCAGCCTCACAAATTGCAGCCCAAATAAATGCTTCACATAGCACATAGCACTTTGAGATATCAGCTGATGTAAGAAGGGCTATATAAATACATTTGATTTGATTCACAGAGTTCAAGTAACAGACACATCTCAACATCAACTGTTCAGAGGAGACTGTGAATCAGGCCTTCATGGTTGAATTGCTGCAAAGAAACCACTACTAAAGGACACCAATAAGAAGAAGAGACTTGCTTGAGCCAAGAAACACGAGCAATATATATTAGACCAGAGGAAATCTGTCCTTAGGTGTGCTGCATCAGATGACCTGACCTCCACAATCACCCGACCTCAACCCAATTGAGATGGTTTGGGATGAGTTGAACCGCAGAGTGAAGGAAAAGCAGCCAACAAGTGCTCAGCATATGTGGGAACTCCTTCAAGACTGTTGGAAAAGCATTCCAGGTGAAGCTGGTAGAGAAAATGTCAAGAGTGTGCAAAGCTGTCATCAAGGCAAAGGCAAAGGGTGACTACTTTGAAGAATCTAAAATATATTTTGATTTGTTTAACACTTTTTGGGTTACTATATGATTCCATATGTGTTATTTCATAGATTTGATGTGTTCTCTACTATTCTACAATGTATAAAATAGTAAAAATAAAGAAAATGAGTAGGTGTGTCCAAACTTTTGACTCGTACTGTATATATATTTTTGTTGTATAACAAAGGTTTTTGTAATTATTTTCAGAACTTTGATGCCATATAATCTTGATTCAGGAAATCCATGTTTTATTATGAGAGTTGTTCTTTTTCATACATTAATTACCAAATGCAATTCTAGCACTCTTTGAGAGTCCTGAAGTACCCTTATGTATGTATGTTGCATCCATATTCTCTCATTACAGATATGATCAAACTCAATTAGGCAACACCAGCTGCTTTTCATTGAATTCTCTGGTTCTTTTAATCCAGAGCAATGTGAGACAATTGTTTCTTTAATGATAAAGGATCTGGGGGGAGGGTGGGCTTTAAGCTAGAAACAAGAGGTTGACGCTTTTCTGATGCACATGGGAATGAATATCTTTGGTTTGTCTCTATGATATTCAGAAGCTAAGCTACGATCTTCTAAAGTCGAGAAGTCAACGAAATTGGACTTTGCTTGGGAAGTAATCTTATACAATGTGTGGCTCTGTCACTATCAATTGATATCTTCACTTTCTGTAAAAGAGAAAGTATAATTATCATAATAAAACATATTTGCTAACAGAGTAACATTTGGGGAAATCGGGTCTAGACTTTATTTTCCTTATCCATTATTGTAATTATAATTATTAAATAGCCTATCTATTTTCAAATGTGAAAAAGGGGCCTTGGAGAAAAATTGTTGGGAACCCCTGTGCTAAATGACTGGTAAATGTAATGAAATTAGTTTTCTGCTTGTCCCAGGTACAAGGCCATTGTCAAACCCATGGACATCCAGACGTCCACAGCTAAGATCTGCTTCCGAGCAGCAGCCATATGGCTCTTCTCCATGACCCTGGCCGTTCCTGAGGTGGTCTTCTCCGACCTTCACACCTTCAACATCGGCCAGACCAACGACACCTTTGTGACATGCGCTCCCTACCCCCACACCGGGGAACTGCACCCTAAGATCCACTCCATGGCCTTCTTCCTCATCTTCTACATCATCCCCCTTCTCATCATCTCTGTGTACTACTGCTTCATCGCACGCAGCCTGATCCAGAGCGCCTCAGACATGCCCGTGGAGGCACACTTACACATCAAAAAACAGGTGTGTGAATGTGTGTTTGGACACTGGACGTTTAGGTGTTTATCGTTTAATGAGACATGGGAAATAGTCAAGTGGGAAAATGAGAAATGTGTGTATGCGTTTGTATGTGTGTCCTTCTGAATACTCCAATTGAATGATGCTTTCTTTACCATCTCCACAGATTGAGTCCAGGAAGCGTCTGGCTAAGACAGTCCTGGTTTTTGTGGGTTTGTTCGCTGTGTGCTGGCTCCCCAGTCATGTGATCTACCTGTACCGCTCCTACCACTACGGCCAGGTGGACACGTCCCTGGGACACTTCATCGCCAGCGTGGGTGCCCGCGTCCTGGCCTTTACCAACTCCTGTGTCAACCCTTTTGCCCTCTACCTGCTCAGCAATAGCTTCCAGAAGCAGTTCAACAAGCAGCTCCACTGCCGCCGTCGTCCACCAATCAACTGTAATGCTCAGAGCACGGGGCGGAGCAACACGCGACTGACCTCGGTCAAGAGCAACAATCAGTCTCTGGCTAACTTCAGCCTCGTCAACGGGGCTCATGTTAGTCAGGAATGCTGTGTGTAGTGACTGTGCTAAAGATGATGCTTTAGACTTGTAAAAGTGACATTCCAAGACTGACATACTGCCAACCAATCAAATCACAGAATAATTTATGGCTGTAACCCAAATACTGTAGTGGGCCTGTGTTCTAACTCCAAGTGTTGATATTGTAGCACCATTCATTCATTCCAATTCTATGGTTGATATGCAGGGCTTCAGTATATGCAACCCATGATTGATACAAAGTGTTTTATTTTAAGCAGGGGTGGAAAGAGTACTGAAATATCCTACTCAAGTAGAAGTTACTTTAACTACATTTTACTCAAGATGTACATTTACTGGTGTAAAAAAAACTCCTCAAGTAAAAGTGAAAAATAGCTAATTTAAAAAGTACTCAGAAAAAGTAATTGAGTATATTATATATTACAAGTAGTACAAGTACTCGAAAAAGCTACTCAATTACAGTAATGGGAGTAGTTGTAATTAGTTACTTTACACCTCTGATTTTAAGTTTAGAATTTATCATCTTAACAGCTACTGCTATGTATGCAAACCAATGTGTCTCAGTCCTCCGGAGATGCAGTTCTGTTCTGGTTTCTCATTAGAACTGTATTGATCCATTAGAGAGGTTCTTAGAGAAGATGACAACCCAACCAGGTGTGAATAAGATGCCGATGACAAGGTAATGAAGAGAGGTACTGGAGCTGCCATTGTGTACACGCGCCTAAAGGACAGTTCTGTAGGGATATCTCCAGCTGACTAAAACACCAACAACCTCAGTGCTTTGAAAGATACATATTAGATTGTTGTTTATATGAGTGTTTGAATTCTGTAGCCTACACTGAAAGATCAACTTCCTTAATAACAGCTGCCCAGGAGTAGTCAGTCCTGCATCAAAGGCTTGGAAACGTTCTATCTACAAACCCATAGACATCTCAACTCATAAGCATCTCAGCATTGGTTGAAGAGATATAAATATCTGTATACAGTTCATTGTACGGATCAGACTACAGTACAGTGCATTCGGAAAGTATTCAGACCCCTTGACTTTTTCCACATTTTGTTACGTTACAGCCTTATTCTAAAATGGATTAATTACATTTTTCCATCATCAATCTACACACAATACCCCATAATGACAAAGCAAAAACAGGTTTTTGGAATTTTTTGCAAATGTATTAAAAATATTAAAAGTACCTTATTTACATAAGTATTCAGACCCTTTGCTATGAGACTCAAAATTGAGCTCAGGTGCATCCTGTTTCCATTGATCATCCTTGAGCTGTTTCTACAACTTGATTGGAGTCCACCTGTGGTAAATTCAATTGATTGGACATGATTTGGAGAGACACACACCTGTCTAAATAAGGTCCCATAGTTGACATTGCAAAAACCAAGCCATGAGGTCGAAGGAATTGTCCCAAGAGCTCCGAGACAGGATTGTGTCGAGGCACAGATCTGGAGAAGGGTACCAAAAAATGTCTGCAGCATTGAAGGTCCCCAAGACCACAGTGGCCTCCATCATTCTTAAATGGAAGAAGTTTGGAACCACCAAGACTCTTAGAGCTGGCCGCCCGGCCAAACTGAGCAATTGGGGAGAAGGGCCTTGGTCAGGGATGTAATGGTCCCGATGGTCCCGAGTTCCTCTGTGGAGATGGGAGAACCTTCCTGAAGGAGAACCGTCTCTGCCTCACACCACCAATCAGGCCTTTATGGTAGAGTGGCCAGACGGAAGCCACTCCTCAGTAAAAGGCACATGACAGCCTGCTTGGTTTGCCTAAAGGGACCTAAAGGACTCTCAGACCATGGGAAAAAAGATTTGCTGGTCTGATGAAACCATGATTGAACTCTTTGGGCTTAATGCCAAGCGTCACATCTGGAGGAAACCTGGCACCATCCCTACGGTGAAGCATGTTGGTGGCAGCATCATGCTGTGGAGATGTTTTTCAACGGCAGGGACTGGGAGACTAGTCAGGATCGAGGGAAAGATGAACGGAGCAAAGTACAGAGAAATCCTTGATGAAAATCGGCTCCAGAGTGCTCAGGGCCTCAGACTGGGGCAAAGGTTCACCTTCCAACAGGACAACGACCCTAAGCACACAGCCAAGATAAAGCAAGAGTGGCATCGGGACAAGTCTCTGAATATCCTTTAGTGGCCCAGCCAGAGCCTGGACTTCTCTGGAGAGACCTGAAAATAGCTGTGCAGCGACGCTCCCCATCCAACCTGACAGAGCTTGAGAGGATCTGCAGAGAAGAATGGGAGAAACTCCCCAAATACAGGTGTGCCAAGCATGTAGCGTCATACCCAAGAATACTCGAGGTTGTAATCGCTGCCAAAGGCGCTTCAACAAAGTACTGAGTAAAGGGTCTGAATACTTATGTGAAGGTGATATTTCAGTTTAAAAATGTTAATACATTTGCAGAAATTCTAAAAACCTGTTTTTGCTTTGTCATTATGGGGTATTTTGTGTAGATTGATGAGAATTATTTTTTTTTAAATAAATTTTTGAGTAAGTCTGTAACGTAACACAATGTGGAAAAGGTCAAGGGGTCTGAATACTTTCTGAATGCTCTGTATATCTGATTGTTTGGGTCAGATGAAAAGTGAAAGTTATGTCCAAGAGTAGTTCGATGTTGTTCAAAGTGATACTTGTGTTTCTCAATGTTTGATAAATATAAAAAGTAATTCTCTCTGGGTGAATTGAATATTTTGTTGTTGTTTGAGCATTTTCTGGTGTCTGTAAAAGCACAGCTTGGCACGCCATCATGTTATTTGATCTACATTTATTTGTAGAACAAGCTTGTGTTGTCTTGTTTACAGTGCCAAAGTTTTTATTGTGTTAAAAATAAGTGGCAATATATTTTTAGCAGTACATTTTTTAATGTTTTTTATGTAGGCTACATTATGATGTTTAGTGTTGATTAAATGGTTGAAAAATTATGGTGTGTGGTGTTTCAATGCTGCTGTCCTGTACTTTTCCTCAACACATCCCCCAACATCCGGGCTATTCACCCTGCTAACATCTAAAAGGCAGAGACAGTACAGGTGCATCAAAGCTGGGACAGAGAGACTGAAAAACAGCTTAGCCGGCCTCTGCCCTGTACTCTGCCCTGAACCTTAGACACGGTCACTAAACGGCTACCATCCGGCACTCAACCCTGTACCTTAGAGACTGCTGCCCTATGTACAGTACATAGTCATTGAACACTGATCACTTAATAATGTTTACATACTGTTTTACCCACTTCATATGTATATACTGTTTTCTGCACACCTTTTCAATTAACATAATGTCTATACGCACCATTCTCCTACATGCAGTATATATTTACTGTATAATCCGGACTCTGGTCTGGAAGCTAAATTCCTGTAATTCTATCAACACTGAACAAAAATATAAACGCAGCATGTAGTGTTGGTTCCATGTTTTATGAGCTGAAATAGAAAATCCCAGAAATGTTCCATACCCACAAAAAGCGTATTTCTCTCAAATGTTGGGCACAAATTTGTTTATATTCCTGTTAGTGAGCATTTCTCCTTTGCCAAGATAATCCATCCACCTGACATATGTGGCATATATAGAAGCTGATTAAACAGCATGATCATTACACAGGTGCACCTTGTGATGGGACAATAAAAGGCCACTTAAAAATGTGCAGTTTTGTCACACAATACAATGCCTCAGATGTTTTGAGGGAGCGTGCAATTGGCATGCTGAGTGCAGGAATATCAGCCAAGCTGTTGCCAGAGAACTGAATGTTAATTTCTCTACCATAAGCCGCCTCCAACTTCGTTTTAGAGAATTTGGTAGAATTTGGTAGTACATCCAACCGGCCTCAGACCATGTATAACCACGCCAGCCCTGGACCTCCACATCCGGCTTCTTCACCTGCGGGATCATCTGAGACCAGCCAACTGGACAGATGATGAAACTGAGGAGTATTTCTGTCTGTAATAAAGCCCTTTTGTGGGGGAAAACTCATTCTGATTGGCTGGGCCTGGCTCCCCAGTGGGTGGGCCTATGCCCTCCCAGGCCCACCCATGGCTGTGCCCCTGCCCAGTCACGTGACATAGATTACGACCTAATTCATTTATTTCAATTGACTGAGTTCCTTATATGAACTGTAACTCAGTCAAATCTTTGAAAATGTTGCTTGTTAGGTTTATATTTTTGTCCAGTATATTTTGCCATGAGGTTTTGCACTGTGTATTTAAATACTCTGTTCTTGACATAGCTCATTCTATCATTTCTACAATTGTACATTGCCTCGTAGTTACACTGTTTATACACACACCGCATATTAATTTATATACTGTATTCTTTAATATAGCTACTGCTGCACATATCATTCTTAGTATATATTGTGTAAATTAATCTGGTGTAGATACATATAGATTGCATTTAGATTACTGTTACATTGCTATTTGGGTTAATTGGATTCATTCAGACATTTTAAGATGTTCATTATTATTATTTTAAATATTTGTGTACCTTTTTGACATTTTACTGCATTGTTAGTAACTAGTAACATAAACATTTAGCTTCTCCCGCTATAACATCAGCTTAACTATGTATGCGACCAATAAACTGATTGGATTTTGATAGCATGTCCCTCCATTGAACATGCAGTATTCAACATTCTAACCACTTGCTTTATTCTGCTTTAATTTTAATTTTTTTCACCTTAATTTAACCAGGTAGGCCAGTTGAGAACAAGTTCTCATTTACAGCTGTGACCTGGCCAAGATAAAGCAAAGCAGTGCGACAAAAACAACAACACAGAGTTACACATAAAACAAACGTACAGTCAATAACACAAAAGAAAAGAAAAATGGAAATATCTATGTACAGTGTGTGCAAATGTAGAAGAGTAGGGAGGTAGGCAATAAATAGGCCCTAGAGGCGAGAATAATTACAATTTAGCATTAATACTGGCGTGATAGATGTGCAGATGATGATGTGCAAGTAGAGATACTGGGGTGCAAAAGAGCAAGATGGTAAGTAATAATACGGGGATGAGGTAGTCGGGTGTGCTATTGACAGATTGGCTATGTACAGGTACAGTGATCGGTAAGCTGGTCAGACAGCTGATGTTTAAAGTGCTGGACGTCCTCACTTAGGACTGGACTAGAATAATAAATTGAACAAGGAGCTGCTGAAACATGGTTACAAGCGCAGAACCCAATATATTCGAAATTACTAAAGGCCAATCAAGGAAGCTCTTATTTAATTTACATCACTTACCTTAGATGGCTGTGTAGACACCAGCAATCACATACAGTTGTTCTGGTGTCCATGAGAGCTTGGACATGCATTTCCTATTATCGTTTTGCAATGATTGTTTCATTAATAGCTATATGTTCTTTAGTGTTGTGTATTGACTTTTCATTCAGCTTAACCTTGTCCTTAAGGCTGGACACAGCCCTATTTAGGACTATTCATTTGCTATTCACACTTTCTTCAGTTCTTTTTTTCTCAATCCTAAGGTTGTCATATTTTTATTAAATTGTTTTATTTAACCTTTATTTAACAAGGTAGGCAAGTTGAGAACAAGGTCTCATTTATAATTGCGACCTGGCCAAGATAAAGCAAAGCAGTTCGACACATACAACAACACAGAGTTAAACAAACATACAGTCAATAATACAACAACACAGAGTAAAACAAACATACAGTCAATAATACAGTAGAAAGTCTATATACAATGTGAGCAAATGAGGTGAGATAAGGGAGGTAAAGGCAAAAAAAGGCCATGGTGGCGAAGTAAATACAATATAGCAAGTAAAACACTGGAATGGTAGATTTGCAGTGGAAGAATGTGCAAAGTAGAGATAGAAATAATGGGGTGCAAAGGAGCAAAATAAATAAATACAGTAGGGGGAGAGGTAGTTGTTTGGGCTAAATTATAGATGGGCTATGTACAGGTGCAGTAATCTGTGAGCTGCTCTGACAGCTGGTGCTTAAAGCTAGTGAGGGAGATAAGTGTTTCCAGTTTCAGAGATTTTTGTAGTTCATTCCAGTCATTGGCAGCAGAGAACTGGAAGGAGAGGCGGCCAAAGGAAGAATTGGTTTTGGGGGTGACCAGAGAGATATACCTGCTGGAGCGCGTGCTACAGGTGGGTGCTGCTATGGTGACCAGCGAGCTGAGATAAGGGGGGATTTTACCTAGCAGGGTCTTGTAGATGACCTGGAGCCAGTGGGTTTTGCGAAGAGTATGAAGCGAGGGCCAGCCAACGAGAGCGTACAGGTCGCAGTGGTGGGTAGTATATGGGGCTTTGGTGACAAAACGGATGGCACTGTGATAGACTGCATCCAATTTATTGAGTAGGGTATTGGAGGCTATTTTGTAAATGACATCGCCGAAGTCGAGGATCGGTAGGATGGTCAGTTTTACGAGGGTATGTTTGGCAGCATGAGTGAAGAATGCTTTGTTGCGAAATAGGAAGCCAATTCTAGATTTAACTTTGGATTGGAGATGTTTGACATCTTCTACTTGGTACTCATCCCGGATCCGGGAGCACCCTCATCAGTAAAAAAGCTGACTAGCATAGCCTAGCATAGCGCCACAAGTAAATACTAGCATCTAAATATCATGAAATCACAAGTCCAAGACACCAGATGAAAGATACACATCTTGTGAATCCAGCCATCATTTCCGATTTTTAAAATGTTTTACAGCGAAAACACAATATGTATTTCTATTAGCTAACCACGATAGCAAAAGACCCAACCGCATATTTTCACAATTTTTTTACTGCGTAGGTAGCTATCACAAATTCGACCAAATAAAGATATATATAGTCACTAACCAAGAAACAACTTCATCAGATGACAGTCTTATAACAGATTTATTGTATAGCATATGTTTTGTTCGAAAAATATGCATATTTCAGGTATAAATCATAGTTTTACATTGCAGCCACCATCACAAGTCTCACCAAAGCAGCTAGAATAACTACAGAAACCAACGTGAAATACCTAAATACTCATCATAAAACATTTATGAAAAATACACGGTGTACAGCAAATGAAAGACAAACATCCTGTGAATCCAGCCAATATTTCAGATTTTTTAAGTGTTTTACTGCGAAAACACAATATAGCATTATATTAGCTTACTACAATAGCCTACCACACAACCGCATTCATTCAAGACACGTTAGCGATAGCGAATAAACCAGAAAAATATATTAATTTTTTCACTAACCTTCTCAAACTTCATCAGATGACAGTCCTATAACATCATATTACACAATACATATATGGTTTGTTCGAAAATGTGCATATTTAGCGGTACAATTCGTGGTTGAACAATGTGAATACGTAGCCAAACTGCACAAAATTATCAGGATATATTTCTGACACTCACATCATCTAATCAAATAACTAATCATAAACTTTACTAAAAAATACAAGTTGGACAGCAAATGAAAGATACACTAGTTCTTAATGCAACCGCTGTGTTAGATTTTTAAAAATAACCTTAGTACGACATACAGCTTACGTTATAGCGAGACAGCGTCCAAAATCAGCGCCCAAAATACGACGACACATTTTTGACAGAAATTCGAAATAACATCATAAATGGTTCCTACTTTTGATGATCTTCCATCAGAATCTTGTACAAGGGGTCCTTTGTCCAGAATAATCGTTGTTTGGTTGTAGAATGCCCTCTTCATCTGTAGAACGCTAGCCAACGCTAGCCATGCGGCACAGAAGTGTCCAACTCACCAGAACGCATAACAAAGAAAATACCGAAAATCGGAATAAACTGATATAAACTGATATAAGTCGGTTTAATATAACTAGTTGATGATGTTTTTAACACATATATCAAATAAAATCAGAGCCGGAGATATCTAACGCCTATAACGAAAGCTTTTCAAAACGCAATCCAGGGGTCCCCTTCGCGCCATGCAGAATAAAGGAAAGAGTGGTCGCGTCATTCCAACAGGTCTTGTTCGGCCTCAGATAGAGCTGTACACCCCATTCCAACTCTCACTGCCTACTGACATCTAGTGGAAGGCGTATGCAGTGCATGTAGACCCATAGATTCCATGCAAATTAATAGGCTGACCCTGGAACAGAGCCCCCGATTTCAGATTTCTCACTTCCTGACAGGAAGTTTGCTGCAAAATGAGTTCTGTTTTACTCACAGATATAATTCAAACGGTTTTAGAAACTAGAGAGTGTTTTCTATCCAATAGTAATAATAATATGCATATTGTACGAGCAAGAATTGAGTACGAGGCAGTTTAATTTGGGAACGATTTTTTACAAAGTGAGAACAGCGCCCCCCCCCCTATTGAGAAAAGGATATGAGCCTGGAAGGAGAGTTTACAGTCTAACCAGACACCTAGGTATTTGTAGTTGTCCACATATTCTAAGTCAGAACCGTCCAGAGTAGTGATGTTGGACGGGCGGGCAGGTGCAGGCAGCGATCGGTTGAGGAGCATGCATTTCGTTTTACTTGTATTTAAGAGCAATTGGAGGCCACGGAAGGAGAGTTGTATGGCACTGAAGCTCGTCTGGAGGGTTGTTAACACAGTGTTCAAAGAAGGACCAGAGGTATACAGAATGGTGTCGTCTGCGTAGAGGTAATTCAGAGACTCACCAGCAGCAAGAGCGACATCATTGATGTATACAGAGAAGAGAGTCGATCCAAGAATTGAACCCTGTGGCACCCCATAGAGACTGCCAGAGGCCCGGACAACAGGCCCTCTGATTTGACACAATTAAATCTATCAGAGAAGTAGTTGGTGAACCAGGCGAGGCAATCATTTGAGAAACCAAGGCTATCGAGTCTGCCGATGAGGATGTGGTGATTGACAGAGTCGAAAGCCTTGGCGAGGTCAATGAATACGGCTGCACAGTATTGTTTCTTATCGATTGCTGTTAAGATATCGTTTAGGACCTTGAGCGTGGCTGAGGTGCACCCATGACCAGCTCTGAAACCAGATTGCATAGCGGAGAAGGTATGGTGGGATTCGAAATGGTCGCTAATCTGTTTGTTGACTTGGCTTTCGAAGACCTTAGAAAGGCAGGGTAGGATAGATATAGGTCTGTAGCAGTTTGGGTCAAGAGTGTCCCCCCCTTTGAAGAGGGGGATGACCGCAGCTGCTTTCCAATCTTTGGGAATCTATATAGATTATAGAATGTGAAGATGTTGCGAAGTCATTCAACACTTTGATTCTGGAAATCGATTGAATGTTGCTCTGTTCTATTTCATTCACAACTCTGAGAACATTGCACAAAACACTATCAGGCAAATCAATACCTCATGTTGATCAGCGTTTCCCAAACTTGGTCCTGGGGCCCCCCCTGGGTACATGTTTTTGTTTTTGCCCTAGCACTACACAGCTGATTCAAATAACCAAAGATTGATGAGTTGGTTACTTGAATCAGCTGTGTAGTGATAGGGCAAAAACAAAAACCCGTACCCAGCGGGGGCCCCAGGACCGAGTTTGGGAAACCCTGATGTAGATTAGCTCTATAGACCTACCGTTTATACTATATATGGTGACATGTAGGTAAGCCATATTTATTTGTTCAGTTCTTCCAAGGCAGTTGGACTTTCTTGGAGGTGTTCAATTCTTGTCATGTGTAAACCCTCCTTTTTAGTGACACTCAGACACACTAACATGGTCAATAATAGTGTTTACTAGTTGTTGAAAATCTATTTAGTCAATGTAACACTGGCTGGAGTCCCGCTGAGCTGCCTGACCAATAGAAGTGAATGACGCAACGTTCCAAACAACCAAACTTTTTTTGAGTGGAAGACATCTGGTGCAACCGATTTACTCCAGTGAATTTTAACATACTCCGTCTCCATGGTAAAGGCCTTAGGGCAGATTCTCTCTGGACACCTACACACAGTGGGATGCTCAGACTCCCTCAAGGTAATTCATAGTTTGGTCTAGATCCTAAGTGATATTTTGGCTCTGATTATTATCACAACAAACATTATGGTTACTCCAGCATCCCATGATGTCATTAATGAGCCATAGGTGATCTGTTTCAGGAGACCTGATTGGCCATCGGGGATTTGATGATATGACCTTTTCAATCTCAATCTAAACTGGCATACGAGGACAGGAAACACCCTGGAGCCACACCTCTCCATCTGCTATGCCTCTTCCCTTGTTCCTTTGTCAGTCAGCGCCTTAACTTCTTTGGGATAGGGGGCAGCATTTTCACTTTTGGATGAATAGCGTGCCCAGAGACAACTGCCTCAGTCCCAGATGCTAATATATGCATATTATTATTATTGGATAGAAAACACTCTGAAGTTTCTAAAACTGTTTGAATAATGTCTGTGATTATAACAGAACTCATATGGCAGGCAAAAACCTGAGAAAAAATCCAAACAGGAAGTGGGAAATCTGAGGTTTGTAGTTTTCTAACTCAGCCCCTATCGAATTCACAGTGGGATATGGGTTATGTTGCACTTCCTACGGCTTCCACTAGATGTCAACCGTCTTTAGAACGTCGTTTCAGTGAAGGGGGGCCGGATGGGAGCTGTTTGACTAAGGGGTCTGCCAGCAGCCTCGTTCTGTCACGCGCATTTCACATGAGAAGTATCTCTCGTTCCATTGCTTCTCTACAGACAATGGAATTCTCCGGTTGAAACATTAAACATTTAAGATATAAACATCCTAAAGATTGATTCTATACTTAGTTTGACAAGTGTCTTCAACCTGTAATATAACTTTTTGAACTTTTCGTCCGACTGGACCTGAACGCGCTTTTGGATTTGTTTACCAAACTCCCTAACAAAAGAAGCTATTTTGACATAAATGGACATTATCGAACAAAAAAAACATTTGTGTAACTGCGATTCCTGGGAGTGCATTCTGATGAAGATCAAAGGTAAGTGAATATTTATAATGCCATTTCAGACTAATGTTGACGGCGCAACATGGCGGATATTTCTTTTGGCTGGTTTGGGCTCAGAGCGCCGTTCTCAGATTATGCTTTTTCCGTATTTTTATTTGTATTTATTTTTAATCTGACACAGCAGTTGCATTAAGGAGAAGTGCATCTAAAGTCCCATGCATAACACTTGAATTTATCAACATTTATTAGTATTTCTGTGAATTCATGTGGCTCTCTGCAAAATCATAGCATGTTTTTGAACTACTGAACATAACACACCAATGTAAAATTAGATTTTTGGATATAAATATGCACTTTATCGAACAAAACGTACATGTATTGTGTAACATGAAGTCCTATGAGTGTCATCTGATGAAGATCAAAGGTTAGTGATAAATTCTCTCTCTATTTGTGCTTTTTGTGACTCCTCTCTTTGGCGGGAAAAATGGCTGGGTTTTTCTGTGACTTGGTGGTGACCTAACAATTGTTTGTGGAGCTTTCGCTGTAAAGCATTTTTGAAATCAGACACTGGCTGGATTAACGAGAATTGTATATTTAAAATGGTGCCTAATACTTGTATGTTTGAGAAATTTGATTTATGAGATTTGTTGATTTGTATTTGGCGCCTTGCAATTTCATTGGCGAGGGGTTCTGCTAGCGGAACCCCAGTCCTAGACAGGTTAATCCCCCTCTTCTCACAGATATAGGAAAGGCATCAAGGAGAAGAAGACGCTGGTGACTTGAGATGCACTAGCAATGCCTCAGGGGTTGATACAGTATGTGATGGGGCTTCCCCTACTGTTTATGTTCCCCAATTACAATAAATACATGTCCACGTCAACATAAGGGGTTTAAGACAAAAGAAAAGCTATTTTGGATATGTTGAATATGATCATTTTATTAGACAAATACAGCATCCTGAGAAAAGCTACAAAAGTCAGTCAACCCAATTTCTATTAAACCAAGAAAAACAAAACCATTCATTTGTTCAGTCACCAACTCACTGCTAAAAACATTGAACAAGTTGATTAAAATAGATATAAAAAAATACAAATTACCAAACATTTGTAACAAAGTTGCAGTTTCAGTGTTACTGGTAAAGCAGGAAAGCCTGGAGTCTGTAAGGGAGGAAGAGGGCTGATGTTCTGTCCAGACGAGCATGTCCCAAACTTCTCCGAATGCAGAACCGACACAGCTGAGAAAGAGTGCAGGGACCTGGGGAGAAAGAGGTGAGGCAGTAAGGAGGTAAAACGAAGAAGGAGAAGGAGATATGTCAGACATGGAAAATATGTTGATAGCCTTCCATCAGTAGACATACTAATAGCCCACTGGGCACAGATGTAAATTCAACGTCTATTCCATGTTGGTTCAAGTTAACTTCATTGAAATGAAGTGGGAACAACGTTAATTCAAACATTGTGTTGCCAGTGGGACGTTTGGGTAGAGTCATGTATGCGTGGATGTGCGTGTGAATGCATTAATAAACAAGTATTTTCACCTCTTTTCTGTATTGTAGTTCTGACTGTACTGTCGCAAGCTGCCAGCTCCAGAGGAGTCTTCCCGTCTGAATTCCTACAACTCCCATCAGCCCCGTAGTCCATCAGAAGCTCCACCATCCTGACTTCTCCCCCTAGCACTGCAGCATGTAATGGTGTGTCATGACCACACCCACCCTGGACATCAACACCTGATTGCAGCAGTCTCTCCACACAGTCGGTGGCCTGGGCCAGACAGGCTGTGTACAAAGGGGTTCCCACACCAGGCAGCTCCAGGTCTATGTGGAATCCATGGGACAGCAACACCTCTAGACACTCCCTGTGACCTGGGGAGGGAAACAACTTTTACTGAGTACAATGTTTACCATTATGCTGCATGAAATGGTCATTCTGAGTCACACTGCACAAAATAAATCCACATGCACACTTACCTCTCTTTGCAGCCTGGTGGATGGGTGATGCCAGGTGATGGACAGCATGTGTGTTGGGGCTGTGCTGTAGAATCAGTCTGACACAGGCAACACTCCCACTGCTGCAGGCATTGAAGAGGGGTGTGGCTCCATCAGTCGATACCATCTCCACCTGCAGACACACAGGGAGCAATCACATGAAGCGGCTTTAGGTTAGACGCTACCTATATCGGTAAAAACAATCATTCATCACCTTTGATTCTTCCTAGTGTGAGCGAGAGAAGAAAAAAAGGGTGTCCTTACATTGGCCCCATTCTCCAGTAGGAACGTGGTACAGGCGTAATGTCCTCCGAGGCAGGCCTCGTGGAGGGGAGAGACCCTGTCCATTGTCAGCATGTCCACAGGAAACCCCTGAGAGTGGAGAAGATGGAGGACTTCATGTCTATTTGATGTGTGTTTTGTTTAGTGTCAGTATGTCATTTTTATGGCAGCTTTATACTGTAAGACATGGTTTTGACTGTCTACCTGTGAGACCAGAGTCCTCAGGATCAGGAGTCTACCCTGGTAGGCGGCATCGTGAAGAGGGGTCCTGTCTGACCACAAGTCTGTCCAAACACAGCACATCATTATCAGACAAGCAATCTCCTGGACCTCAGAGACACTGAAGCCCAGTTCCTGCACTAGTATCACAAATAAACACTACCTGGGAGAACTAAACAACCACACTGACTTCCTCTCTCTCTCCCCCCAAACTGGTTGTACTAACTGTCTCGTCTCATCAATAGAAGTAAATGAATATACATCAGAAACCTGTTGGAACAGCCAGGAGAGTTCATGTGCAAATGAGAGGCACTGTAAGGGAAATGTGGTCTCAAGTACTACCAGTGGTGTAAATACTTAAGTACTACAGCAGTTTCTTTTTTTGGGGGGGGGGGGGGGGGTACTTTTTACTCCATACACTTTCTTTGACACCAAAGTACTTGTTACATTATGAATGCTTAAGAGGACAGGAAAATTGTCAAAATCACACACTTAAAGAGAATATCCCTGTGCATCACTACTGTCTCTGATTTGGCAGACTCACTAAACACAAATACTTAATTTGTAAGTTATGTCTGTGTTGGAATGTGCCCCTGACTATCTGTAAATAAAATTGTGCCATCTGATATGCCTAATAAGGAATTTTAAATGACTTATACTTTTGCTATTTAAAATCAAATGCTTTGTCTTTTACTCAAGTAGTATTTTACTGGGTGACTTTCACATTTACTTGAGGCATTTTCTATTAAGGTACTGTATTGTTACTCTGCATATCTACATGCTGATGTATCTGTAACATACACTGCATTCAGAAAGTATTCAGACCATGACCACGTTGTTACGTTACAGCCTTATTCTAAAATAGATTAAATACATTTTTCCCCCTCATCAAGCTACACACAATACCCCATAATAACAAAGCAAAAACTGATTTTTACAAATTCTATATGAAAATAAATTAAGTATTCAGACTCTTTACTTAGTACCTTGTTGAAGCACCTTTGGCAGTGATTACAGCGTTGAGTCTTCTTGGGTATGACCCTACAAGCTTGGCACACCTGTATTTGGGGAGTTTCTCCCATTCTTATTTGCAGATCCTCTCAAGTACTGTCAGGTTGAATGGGGAGCGTCGCTGCACAGATATTTTCAGGTCTCTCCAGAAATGTTTGATCGGGTTCAAGTCCGGGATCTGGCCCCTCAGAGACTTGTCCCGAAGCCCCTCCTGCGTTGTCTTGGCTGTGTGCATAGGGTTGTTGTCCTGTTGGAAGGTGAACCTTTGCCCCAGTCGGAGGCCCTGAGCACTCCAGAGAAAGTTTTCATCAAGGATCTCACTGTACTTAGCTCCGTTAATCTTTGCCTCGATCCTGACTAGTCTCCCAGTCCCTGCAGTTGAAAAACATCCCCACAGCCTGATGCTGCCATCCCCATGCTTCACCATTAAGGACCGATCAGTGGAGTGCGGCAGAGATGATTGTCCTTCTGTAAGGTTCTCCCATCTCCACAGAGGAACTCTGAGTGACCATCGGGTTCTTGGTCACCTCCTTAACCAAGCGAAGGTTTAGCGAAGGTTTCCGGCCATCGCTAAAGCACGGTAATAATGGCACAAGCCAATCAAAGGTTGTAACACGGAACCCAAGCTGGCTGCGCGCTTGCGCCATCGTGTATAAATGTATTTTGTCCCCCTACACCAAACGCGATCACGACACGCAGGTTAAAATATCAAAACAACAACAGCTTGTTTTGATATTTTAACCTGCGTATCGTGATAGCGCAGTCGATTTGGGTTTCGTGTTAAAGCCCCCAGGCATCTCTACCCCCAATGCTACAATTTATGTTAAGTGATCCCAGTGGTCGCTCTCATATCCATTCGTTTACTACTAGGATATGCTGAACAACACCTCTCCTGCTTGTCTGCCTGCGGTGCTCCCACAGATTCAGAGATCCATGTAATGCATCAGCAGCGGGTAATCTGATTTCCAATGACTACACCGGCAATGCTAATGTTTTCATCCTAAATGTAAGTCTCTCACATCTATGTCCCATGGAGAAGCAGTAGGCTACAGGCTAACATCACAAATATATCTTATCAATTTCTACACCCCCTCATGCAAATATGTTTGTCTCTCTGTGGGGGGGATGGTTACACGGAAGATGGGAAATGGACTGAAATAAAAGTGTGCACTGTGTGGCGCACATGAATGGTTTCAGAAGTGTGTGTCTGTGGACGTGATTAACTATACCCCCCCCCCCCCTCGATGATGTCACTACACGAGAAGAACAACATTTTCAAAAATTTCTAAAAACCTGTTTTTGCTTTGTCATTACGTGGTATTGTGTGTAGATTGATGAGGAACATTTGTAATTTAATACATTTTCGAATAAGACTAATGTAACAAAATGTGGAAAAATTGAAGGGGTCTGAATACTTTCCAAATGCACTGTATCTTTACTTTTACTCAAGTATGGGAACTGGTTACTTTTTCCACCACTGGGTATTACTAAACTAGACTTTGGTTCCCATACTTTCACTAAGAAAATGATATGCAGTATATTTATTCAGGACATACATCAGTCGGCTACCTACTGTGCACAGATATCAGTTCAATGTTTAGTTTTGATTTACATTTGGTTGGATTTGTCAACAAAAATATTTCACCATGTCATTGGATTTATGTTTTTTAAAAATACAAAATTCCCTTAAGTTGTTTACTTTTGTTCTTCAAATCCAATCAGTTTTCCACGTGGATTCAACGTCATCACATAAAAAAATTGGGTTGAAATTACATGTAAACAACATTGAATCAACCAGTAGGTAGACAGTGTTCTTCTTCTAAAAACACACACCAATATATCTTGACCTAACTGCTCTCTCTTTCCATTTTCTCTATCTCTCATCGCCTCAACCAACTTCCTGAAATATCTGAAACAACTCTGGTTCTCAACTCTTAGGAAAACATACTGTATAATGTGTTTATTCAGGACACCAACCTTCTCTGTTGAACACCAATACCACAGACAAAAGCACAGAACACACTGAAGATCTCTTGGCCTCTCTCAAATTGTAAGTGTAACTTTCTTGCTCTCACAGAACACAAACTTGCTAAACAGTATTTACTTTGTCAAAGCAGCAGAAGAAAAAGAGAAAACCATACCAGCCATGAGCGAGTTGCATGCCAGTCCACCATAGATGTGGAAGGGTCCCCTCCAAGGCCGACTGCACAGGGCAATCTCCGTCTGCACACCAGCCATGGTCAAACAACAGCAGCCTCCTCCACAGTGAATGAACCAGCTATGGGTGGGATCCACAAACCTGTCTGCCCACTGCTGGCCTTCCCAGACCTCTTATCAGGCCCCAAGCTACCTCCTCCCCCAACCCTGAGGAAAGGAGTACCACCCCTACAACCCCCCTTTCCGTGGAATTGGGGAACCGTTGCATGACAATAGAGGTAAGCATAGGACCGACAGACACAGACACACACAAATGGAACATCTGTGTCTATTCTGATATCTAGGTGATAAGGTGTGGTATTTCAACATGTGCAGAGGACAACCTTATGGCGTAAGAAAAAAATAATTGGATAAGGTGCGATTGAATTTAAGAAATCTGTTTAGGACTTTCTAAAAGCCCATTTTAAGAGTGGAGTAGTAAAGCTATCTGCATATCTGTGTCGTTACATCATTCAAGTCCGGGTCACTGTTTCCTTCAGGGACATCACTTCAAAACAGCCAGTCAAAACATGGTGCCTGTAGTACATCCACATTGGAATGTGAATAGTTGGCTATTTTGAAAGTAAAAACTTGTTTTTACCAACATGTTTTTACCAAACCGTGGTTCAGTCTTCACAGTCTGAATGAGGGCTACATAACATACCATATTGACTTTTCAGACTTGTTCTAAAACTATTGAGCTAGATTAGTATGTTACATGTATAGGGGTGCTGGGTGTGTCCAGCCCCTCTGGAACCTCCCTTGCATACAGTACTCTCTCCTACATCTCTTTGAAACATTTGACCCTCATGAATACCTTAAAACCACTTTAGGCAGAAAATGTGTTTCTATAGTGACAACAATGATGCTATTTACCCAGACTACAACCCTAACGATGTGTGAATGGTGCACTACCCTCACCCTTGAAAAGATAGGAATGCCATTCCTACCTCCTCCCCTTTCATTGCTAAGTGTTTCGTCTGGCAAGATGTTTACAGTGAAAACTGTGATGTTTTTGTTCCAGGACGTACAAGAAGTTTGAGGCCCTAGCTATTGAAAATCCATGATCAGAAAAAAGGGTGATAAAATAGGTCATCCCGAAACAGACTTTACTTTCCTTATTTCCATCATAGGTCAAGGTTCAGGAATCAGTGCATCATTAGGGTACACACAGCCTTAAGCATGAGCTCACAAACATTTGTAAAAAATAAACAATCTCCAAAGGAGAGGAACCACCCAACAAAGACATTGGCAAAGCATGATATGAGTAAAAAAGTTAAACAGCAGAGAACTACAAAAAATTTAATTCAAGCACAAAAGGACAAGGAAGGGAACTTGGTTAGTGGGTGGTGTTGAAATACAAAACTATGCTATTAGACTCCCCTTAAAGTTTATACTGCTGTCTATGGCAACCAGTGGCATTCATTGTGGCATTTTTGTAATAACGGTATACCCCCCAACCTCCTTCCTTAATCAAATAATTATCTGTGAACCTATATCCTTCTTTATTCAGTGCAAAGCATTGATAAAGAAATTAAAATACAAAAACTAGGAGTGGAACATTGGTGCTTCAGTTTTGTAGTTCATTCCGGGGTTACAAAGAATAAAAAGTATATCTATAACCGTCTTAACCTGAGCAAGAACACTCATCCTATTGTAAACATCAGGGTTCCCCTTAAAACATTCTGCAATGAGTGGTCAGTATCCACAGCTGATTAGGTGTTGGGTCAGAGGTCAAGTTAAGATTTTTTAAAGCAGTTATATTAAGGTTGAGGATAAGGAGTTGTGTTTGCTTGGAGTTATCATCATAGCTTGGTCTTTTGACCACCTGGCTCCTCCTTTGTCAACATGGCACTTTTAGAGTGAGTTCCTTTCCTATCGCCCAAGCCCTGCCTCCAAAGCCCCTGGGGGCCCGTGGCGTCCATGGCAACGTCTATGAGGCAGTCTGGGAGGAGCCAGCGGAGAAGGATCAGGAAGAGGAAGTCAAGGACAGCGAAGAAGGCAAAGATGGAGCCTGCCACAGGGCCACAGTGGGTTCTCAATCTGAGCAGCCGTCTGTCAAGAGGAAGAACCTTCTCCCCAGCCACACGGTCATACACCTGACAGAACAGAGAGAAGATACACACACATAGTGTTAGTATCAATGAATTAAATCTCATCAATATCCCAGTCTGTGTCAATTAAAGGTATTACGGCAGTGTATCACAGTCTAGATTTAGGAAACATACAAAATATATTACGCATGTATGAGCCTACCTTCTCGGTCCTCTCTGCGACATTCCTCCAGGTGTAGAGGGTGCAGACGTGGGCATGGATGGAAGCTGGGGAGGCGACGCTGCCCGATCGTTGCCTAGCGATGACACTGTCCAGGCCGGCACAAAGAGAACGCACGGTGGGCTCACACAGGGTGATCAGATCCTCAGGCAGAACCTCAGGGATCCCTCCAACACGCGTACTTACCACCTACACACACACACACTTCCATGAACCTCATTAACCACACACATACTCAATGGCAAAATTCCCAGACCCATATGCATTGGGTGCATAACCCGATTAGGATGTACACTCACGGCGCTTGTGGTAATATGGTATGGTAATTCATATTAAAAGTTGAGGGTGCAACGATGTGCGGTCCTTTTTTACTGAACTCTGATGTGCACTTTGAAGAAGTTAGAATAACTGTCCCCATGAACTTTTCCTCAGACAACAAGACCAGTAACAAACAACAAAATCACTAGCCTGTCAATCTACTATAGTAGAAATGTTTCGTTCTGTAATGCAATTAGCGGGAAAACAGCGCTGTCCAAAGCGCACCGCACATGAGTGATTTCATGTGACAGAGATGAAAATATCCATTAGAAATGTAGAAAGAGGGGAGATGTAATACGCAACAACTAACATGGGTTGCTAATAGGATTGTGCTTTTGGCTAATGGACAATGAAAGAAAGTGGATTTTAAATAATTGCCTCTACGGATATGGTCTGATTTTGGCTAGGGTACTTTGAAGCATGGTAAGACATGCCTCATAATATGTAGTAAAACTTTCAGATTTCAATAAATAAAGTATATGTTTTCAAAATGGATACTGCCTCCAGCTCATTGCAAAGTGGTGTGTGTCAAGTTGATGTAGCCTGCCTTCCATTGCATATGCATTTAATGTTTGTGATGTTTTAGCAGTAGCTCTTGCGCTGTCTGACAGATTTTCCGCTCAGACTCTGTATCTGTATGCTGTACACGTAATAAATAAGATACATAACGAATATACTGTACACATGCGCCAATTTAAATCCACAAAATGTTGCGAATGAACCTAAAGACCTATAAGCAGGACCAACCAAATGTATTTACATCAACCGGTATTTACAGCAATAAATTGGCTAAAAAGTATTATTTATCTTCTGCCAGACAACTGGCCTGCAGCAATTGTATTTATCAGCATTTGTATCATTTTTTTGTTTTGCCAAAAAGCCAGCTATAAACAGCTATTAACAGTACAACCACCTTCTAGTTTGTGTCCAGGTATGGGCAAGAGGATGAATATCGATTAATATTCAGTAGGCAAACAGACCTGTAGTCCACAGCTGGCCCCCTCCACTATAGCCATGCAGAAGGCCTCGGTCAGGGAGGTGTTGAGGAAGATATGTCCCTGGACCAGGACCCCCCGCACATCCTTATGTTCAAGGGCCCCCAGGAGACGCACCCTGGGGAGAGAGAGAAGCAAATCAGAGACACACCTACACCCACAAACATATACCAACCCACACACATCACTGTTTAATTCTACCTGTCGTGTAGCTGGTATTTCTCTCTCACTTCCTCCAACACGATTCTCTTTGGTCCCTCTCCACCAATCAGGAAATGTAGATCGGGATGTTTGAGGCACAGCTCTGGGATGATCCCACCCAGAAGATCTATTCCTAAAAAAGTGTAAAAGCAGCAGTTGAGACTTCACATTCCTACAATCATATCTACAGGCTTTATTTATTGATAAACGACAAGCGCACATAGTTCATCTTTTTGCTATGTGGGGTCTACATTTATCATTATATAGTCTCACCCCTCCATACCTTTACGATAAACGAGGCGGCTGACCACTACGATGGTGATCCTGTCGTCATAGCGCTGGGAAGGGTCGGGGGTGAAGTCTGTGGGGTCGACAGCGTTGGGGATGACAGAAACAATCTCGGGGTCAAGTGCTGCCCTAAGCACGGTGTTCTCCTTACTGGTGTACGACACGCACACAATGTGATTGGTGTCGCACAGAGACACCGTCAGCAGCTTATTGGTCAGCACTGAGCTAACATCAGCAAAACCAAAGAGGGAGTGGTCAGTAAACACCTGTAAACAGACAACAACTTTTAGTTATTTATACTAAATGGACACACAAAAACTATTTTAGGAACTTTATATGCTCTCATCTTGCTCTAGGATGCGCCTGCAATGGCATCATCTTCCCTAAAGTGCACCACTTTCGGTCAAAATTGGCTTAGTTTCACCACACACAACTCTGTTAAGACTGCTACCCACAACTCTGTTAAGACTTCTACCCACAACTCTGTTAAGACTGCTACCCACAACTCTGTTAAGACTGCTACCCACAACTCTGTTAAGACTGCTACCCACAACTCTGTTAAGACTGCTACCCACAACTCTGTTAAGACTGCTACCCACAACTCTGTTAAGACTGCTACCCACAACTCTGTTAAGACTGCTACCCACAACTCTGTTAAGACTGCTACCCACAACTCTGTTAAGACTGCTACCCACAACTCTGTTAAGACTGCTACCCACAACTCTGTTAAGACTGCTACCCACAACTCTGTTAAGACTGCTACCCACAACTCTGTTAAGACTGCTACCCACAACTCTGTTAGACTGCTACCCACAACTCTGTTAGACTGCTACCCACCGTGTTGAGGCCCATGGTCTTGGCGTGGAACAATGCATCGTGGCCCATGGCGGAGAAGGAGCTGTGGGCGTGCACCACGGTGATACGCTCCCTGACAAACACGCAGCGCAGCAGCGGCAGGCTGTGGAAGCAGGTGGTAGCTGTGGACTGGTTGTACATCACCTGCAGGGGCAGGTAGTACACCTTGAGCCCGTTGGTCAGGTAGCGGACCCCCTTTCTGCAGCCGTAGGCGTGGGTGGCGATCACCACCTTGTGACCCTTCTCTATCAGACACTGAGACAGCTGGTAGATGTGGCTCTCCACCCCACCCATGTTGGGGTAAAAAAAGTCTGACACCATGCAGATGTTGTGCTTCCTGGCAGGGGCCTGGGGAGCCACTGTGAGCCCATCAGAGTGTCTGTTGGCTAGGGGAGCGTGGACAGCTGCCCCCCTCCTTCGCTGGCCCATGGTGGTGGAGTTATATGGTGGTGTGCGTCACTCATACAGGCGTCTTACATTTAGAGCAACCATGCACCTGAGTAAACAATGAAATAAACATTACAATGGATAGCTACAACTACACAATCTGCCCAGATTAACCTAGGACTTGATCTAACTACAACATACACTTTGGTAATGAAGTTTATGGAAAGGTTATCTATGAATAAGCAGTTGCAAGTAAGCTAGCAAGTCGAGGAATTGTCTTTGTAGTGGCTTGGACAACGATTCCCATAGATAACCGATTAATTTGTGGCTTGGGAGGTAGCATGCTAACGTAGCTCGCAAGTTAGAAATGAGGCTAGGTAAGCTAGCTAGTATGTTTGCTGTAATGCTTCCGAGAACATTTGGATGATTGGGACTTGAGAGAATACGATCTTACCTTCAAAACAAAGCGAAATTGTTTTTTGTTTGATATAAACCTACATTTTGTCTCAGTCCATCTTCATTCAAATTTCTGTCAATCAAAACAACCTCTTCACTTCCTGGTCCGCTTCAGATCGTCTTCTTCTTCTTTCTATTCTTCTTCTTCTTCTAGAATCTGGTGTTATTGCTGCCTCCTGCTGTAGTAGTCAGGAATAGCCTCACTGCCTCTGGTGCGTTCAACACCTGGGTTACGGTCCAAACACTTAAATGTGTGTTCCAAACACTTAAAAGTGCGGTCCAAACACTTAAAAGACACACCCTTGTCCGCTTACCCTCGCCTTATGCCCTTGGGGGAATCCCCGTCGTCATCTTGGAGGGTGGTTTAAATGATTAGCCAAGCAAGGGAAGTTTGCAATGTAAGCCCCTCAGCCCTCGTTTTTAGTCGGCTTTGCAAGTGTACAATTATGTTCACTACGGCCTGAAACTCCCCATAATTCAATTCACGATTGTACATCCTGCTAAGAAAAGTCTGTGAAAATGTTAAAACAACATCAATGGAGAAGTCAACATACAAGTGTAAGTAAAAACGAATGCAAATAAGGTAGACATTTTGTTACTACATAAAAAGTAAATATGTTTTTGTTTGGTTATCTTTTGGAAATTGTATAAATAAAACATTTTCCTTCAGAAGTTCCGGCGTTTGGAGTTTGAGAAGTCAATTAGAGAAGTGAAGAATTCTATTTTAGATGGTAATTTTCTCGAAATCTAAAAGCACAACCTAGATCTGAGCCAATATCTTAATTAGTTGAACATGTTATTACTCCAGCCTCGTAAAAGAGACAAACTGAAACATTTACATTTTCGTCAAAAACAACTTTATATCGTAGGAGTGTCTTTGATTTGATGGCCTAGACATGGGCAGTTCGGTACGAGATGACCGTTGGACCCGAAGACATGTTTATCTGCATGACATCGCCTACAAGCTTGATCTGGGATTTCTATTGGAGAATAAGTTTCTGCCTATATACTGTACTATCTTTGATATCACAGTGACATCCAAATAGTTACTACCAATATTACAAGTTATTTCTCGTGTAGGCTGCTATCCTACTCAAACTAAAATCAATTGGGATGGAAGAAATTGGACATGGTGACCAAATCCAGAAGTTATTTCTGCCCCGCCCATCGAAATAAACTACTTTATTTTATACGTTTTAACTAGCACCATGCTGCTGACATTGCCATAAAAACTACCTGGGAAAGGTTTAACAGGAGGACTGAATGATGTCACCA